>NC_089175.1:3029480-3329480 GCF_947507565.1 Oscarella lobularis
CGCGTGGAATACGCATCAATTGATCGCGACGCTAGTCGCCGTCACAGGGAGGCGAAGAAGGCCGAGGAGGAAGCAGCTGCAACCGCAGTGGGCTCGCCTGATCCACCAAAAGGCCAGCCAGACGAAACCGAACTGTCCACAATGGTGTGAGACAGAGGTCCCGCGCGCGTGAACGGGGGGAAGGGGGCTGAAGTAGGAACAGTAGTATTGAATTTTAAGTGTGACGTCAAAAATTTTCGTCGTTTTTTCCGTGTCCGTGTTTTTTTGTCGGTTTTTGATTATTATTGCTTTGTCGCTGTTTTAGAGAAAGAGTGAAAGCTGGAGGCGATGTGTACGTTTTATTTGATTTGATGAGAATAAATATTTAGCCCCCCATCTTTTTTTGGAGACCCAGGGGGGCGCGGCGTGGGAGGACAGGGGCGCGTAGGACGCGGATTGTTGAAATCCGGTCTTCTCCGAACTGGCGCGACGTTGCGGTGTGGCGAACAGGAAGGGCGTTGGCCGGATTTCCAAATGCAGAGCGGAAAACGTAAAAATGCTCTCGAAACGCCTCGACTCATCGAATCGGAAACAGCACGTCGGCGTTTTTTATGTACTGGGCGTGTGCTCTAATGGCCTTCGAGGAACGCCGCGGGGGAACCGACGCCTCGATCGTTCGCTTTCGCTCGTTCGCTTTCGTTTTAGCGGTTTTCGATCGTTTCCGTTCTTCGTTGGTGTGTTTGGGGCTCTTTTGACGGTGTTTAGGGTGCGTACGCTTTAGCGCTTACGTGTTTACGATGCGTTTAGGGAGGGCTTACGTGGAGCCGACGAATTTCATTCACGCCTTTCATCTTCTCCAGTCGATTCGCTTGTCTTCGGTCGAGCGCATCTTCTTCTTTTGATCCTTCTTGACCTTTTTGTCGTCGTCGGTGCGCCGAAAAGTGGAGAAAACGCTTCGAATCGCCGCCGGATCTTCAACTTCCTTCTGTGTTCAGCGCGCTACAACCCGTATGCTACTTGCAAATAAAATAATTTAGCATCGACAGTGTACTGTAATCACTCTAAAAATGCCATAAATTAGATCTAAAGGCAAAGAAAACGTTCTGCAAAAAAATTGTCCACTACGAACAAACATGCATGAGAATTTTGATCATTAATTTTAATTACGGGGTCCCGCCAAAAACCCTATGTACACGAACAGACACATCGAAACCAAACATTTCTCAAACTAAACATCAGATTCAAAAGTTGGCGACGCGACGGGCTCAAAAGGCGGCGGCGGCGACGACGCCTTCGGCTGCCCTCCGTTACTATCGAACTGTAGATTGAGAGTCGTTGTTATTGGGACTTCGACTTCCACTGAACGAGAACGCGATCGTCGAGTCGTCTCGTCATGGTCGATTTCCGCGTACGGCGTCTCCTCTCGTATGCGCTGCTGAATGCGAGGCGGACGATGGTGCGGTGAGGTGAACTGGAGTTCGACGTAGCTGAGAGTCGTCGAGTGCATTGGGTCGCCCGACTCGGCGACGCGACCGTTTGCGTTGAACGAGCTGTACTGGTGGTCTGCGGACGTTTCGAAAGACCTGAAAAAGGGACAACTTTAGGTGTGGAAACCAGGCGTTTTTCTGATTAAACCCCACATGCAAAACACGTGCATCTATAATCGAAGATACGCTCCCTTTTTTTACCTGTCGGGCTTGTACCATCCACTTGCGTCAACTGGTCCTTCAATCCAGCCTTGGGGAGATAGACTACACTTAGATTGATCTTACCAGATTGATATGCTCTTACTGCTTGGTCTGTCCTCGCTCATGTTATACTTGTTTGACCTCGTTTTCGAGTAGCAACAGCAGATGAAAAGTATGATGAAAAAGAGTACAAGGCCGCCGCCAACCGACCCTATAGCGACGATGATTCCCGTCGAAAGGCCATTTTTGCTTTTAACTTCCTCTTCTTCCGTTCCTGCAGCAAAAAAAACAATTAGAAAGTGAAAGTCTCTTCGTCTTTCGGGAGATATCACTCGCGACCAAGGTTTCGTCCTTTATCAATTAGGGTCATTATAAATCATTTTCCCTAAGTTGGTTGGAAGGGAGCCTTGCCAGATTTATCAGGCTAGCCTAATCTGGGACATTCTCATCGCTCATGGGAGAAGCAAGCGCGCCGCCCATTGTGCCGTAAAAGGGAAATGGCTACAATACCATCTGCCTTGGTCTTCTATTTCCCTACCTGACTGCGTGGTGAAGTTGTATCTGAGGGACTCGGTTTCCAATCCGTCCAGTTCCGTCACCAGCCACACAATGTACGTCGTATTCGACTCCAATCCAGTGACGGAAAACTCGTTCATGCCCGGTGTCACCGTCTTGCTCTCGTTCTTGCTGTCGCCCACTTTCTTCCACCACAACGTCACTTTCAATTCGCCGTCGGTCGGCGCCAATTCATCCCACAAGAGAACCGCTCCGTCAAAAGACGCCTTGACCTGGATCACTTTGACGGGATCGGGTTTTTGCTGCGGCAGCGTTCTCGCCGTATGCTCCGAACTCCACGGACCGTCGCCGGCTCTGTTCGATCCTCGCAAGCGGAAAACGTACGTCGTATTGGGCGAGAGATTTTCGACGGTGAAGCCGGTCAACGAGCCTTCGATATTATCCTCGGTGAGCTCCCAAGTCGAAGAGGGCGGCTCTCGCTGTTCGATTCTCCACAGCGTCGCTTTGTGCTGGACGCCGCTGTCAGTCCAGCTGAGTTCGATCTGAGAGACGTGCTGCGCTGCGACGCTCAGCGTTGGCTGCGACGGAGCCTCTAGAAAACAAAGGCAAGTTGAGTCTCTAATCATGCCTGTGAGACGTGCAATGATCTAGTATACGTTACAAAGAACGTTGCAGTCTATCGTGTATGCTCCTTCCGATTAGCACATGCTGGGATGTGACCACTCGCACGCTTTCTCAGCCAGATAAAGGGAGTAGGTACTACTACTACTTTCTACTGACCGTTTGCTGGCGTTTCCACCTGAGAGCTAATTGCTTTGATGCTTGGTCCCACAGCATTGTAAATAGTGATTCGAAATACGTAGCTCGTCTTCTCGGTCAATCCCGTGACGGCCGTCGCCTCGTCGCTCGGCGCTGGCTGAATGCTAGCCTCTTCCCACTCGGAGCTTGAAACCACTCTGTATTCAACGACGGTTTTAGTAATGGACAGACCACCCAAATCAGCAGGAAACTTCCAGAAGAGCTGAACGACTTTGTCGTTCGTCGGCTCAGCTCGGAAGCCGGTGACTGCACCGGGAACTGCAAAGAATGGATTAATTATAATGAACATTTAATGTGTTTCCCAAAGATTTGCCTGTTGTGCCAGTGGTTTCAGTAATTGGGAGGCTATACGGTCCAGAGAAGATTCTATTAGAGGCTGACACGTCGACCGTATATCGAGTTCCTTTGGCAAGACCGGTAAGCGTTGCTTCCTTCGAACCGTCCGTCGTGTTTAGGAATTTAGCTGTTGACACACTGCCACCGCTTGCATAATAGCGAACGGTGTAGTGTCGAATCACACCGTGACTGTCATTCAGACCCAATGGAGCCTATATAACACAAATAATCAGAAGAAAAGCTCTCAGGGGGGCCCCGGAGTTTCCTCACCTGCCAGGACACTGTGAACTGTGTTGGTCTAATTTTATCAATCACAACTCCTTGAGCCTTGGGCGGAGCTAAGAAGAAAACCAATAATACGTCAATCTCTCTCTTGCTGCAAAAAATCTTTACTAAGAGGATGAGTGATAACTTCATCTGACGGTAGACCGAAATCTCCTCTTCCCACCTCATTCACAGCTTTGAGTTTGAAGTAATAACGCTTGTTCGGAGCCAAGCCGGTCAACGTTGCTGGAGGTCCATTTATTTTTTTGTCCTTGTCATACTGCACCCATCGATCAATGTCTTCCACTTGATACTGAACTTTGTACTCGGATATCGTTCCATGGCCATCGAATCCAACCGTCCAAGTAAGAGTGATGTCGTGAATTCCGATTTGAACCTTTGCGGGTTTTCCAGGAGGTCCCGGAGGCACTACAAATACAAAAATAGCTCAAAACCACATCCGTCAATCAGCCAATAACGAAACAAGAAAAGAAAAAAGGCCGGGCCCCCCACTCTCACCTTTCACAACAACGTCAAAGTCCCGCGTATCTTCGCCGTGAGTATTCTCCGCCACGCACGTGTACGTCCCCGTGTCATTCAACGAGAGAATCGACACCGAAAGGGTACCGTTATCATGAACGACTCTTCGAGCGTCATCGATCGCCGATCCATTATGCCTCCACTTGTACGTCGACGGCGGTAACGCGTCGGCGAAGCACTCGAAATTCGCTCGCGTGCCGTTGGCGACCCTATACGGCTCGTTTCGCGTCGTAATCACTTTCGGTTTATCTAAGAGACCATATTAATTAATGCGCGCACGCGCGCGCGGCGAATTCTTTACATTCCACCACGAGTTTTCGCGTCGTTTCGTTTCTTCCGGCCATATTGACGGCGGCGCATCGATAAGTGCCGGCTTCGCTGCGTTTCGCGTTCGAAATCGTGTGAGTGAGCGCGCCGCCTTCGCTCTTTTTGAGTTGTTCGTTGCCGCGGTAGAGCGTCACGTTCGGCGCCGGAACGCCTTTGAATGAACACGTGACGTTCACCGGTTTGTTCTCGATGGCGACGATTGGAGAGAATTGGGGAACGATTGGCGACGGTTCGACTACAAAGGAAGACGATTAGGTCGAGGGCGGAGGGGTTCGAGTCTTCGAGACGACAAAACATTCGTTCCCACGCTATAAAATCCCGGCGTAATTGAAATTCGCGACCCCCCCCCCCCCCCCCCCCCCCCCCCGATCTCGCGCCAAAAAAATTCTCTACGAGACTTCGCTCACCCGCAATGGTAAAAAATCTTCTCGGCCCGATGAAATCCTTGTTTGGATCTGGATTGACTCCCTGGCAATAGTAGGAACCCTCTGTTCGTTTCGAGAAGCTCAAAATCGTCACGGTGACTAGCTGATTGGGAGCGAAATGGACCATCCAGTCGCCGGACACGTTATTGACGGTGGTCGGCGTCGATCCGTCGACGAGTTGAACGTGAGCTCGCACGATAAATCCATTCCCAGCGGCCTGACACTGAAACGACACGCGATCGCCTTCGAGCGCGATCGTCTCTTCGGGGTATCGAAGCCAATTGGGCGGAAGATCGCCGAGCGCTAAACGAGAAACGGCTTTTGTGAGCCAGAGGCAGTGTTTTTTCTTTCGCGCGAGCGAAGGGATTTCTGTGAATACTCAACGCGTTTGCGTGTACAGCGCGTTCGAGGGCGTTTATCTTTGTGAAGCGCTCGTTCTATTTTCCATACGGTCGGGTCTTCGGTTTGTGAAGTGGAACCTTACTTGATGACGTAAATAGTGACGCGACGGCGAGAAATAGCGCGACGAGCGCGTTTCTCTGCTTCATTTGTCCCTTGGTGTCGTCTGTAAACGATTGGGCGGGCGTACTGTAGAGAGTTGGCAGGGGGGAGTCTCCTTCGAACGCCCGAGAGAATAACAAGGAGGTTCTGAGGGCGGCTTAGCGCACTGAGGGTGGGCACGTGCACACCCGGATGTGGTTCATTCGCCTGCGCGGAGCCTGCCAGGGTGGAGGAACCTGCGGATCGCGTTATTGAAAATCGAGATGTTTTGTCCGATGTATGCACCAAAATAGCTTTTGCTTTCTGATCGCAGAAATTGACTTACTTTTCGCAAACTTTTGGTATGTGGGAGGAGTCTCCAGACTTCACTGGCTAGCAAAAATAGATCTCTCAGTGAGACCCCCGTTGTGACGACTGTGGACTTATTTATTTTCCAAGCACGTTATTAGCTGAACCTCGTCTAATTTTCTGCAAGTCTTCAAAGAAAGACACTTTTACAGCACGTTCCTCGCCCAAGCTCTACCTAATGCAGGTGTACCTTCAAGTGACGATCACCTGACAATCATTGCTTCACAAACAAATTAATTTTTGACAAATTCAGGGAAATATTCTAAATGGGATGATGCATAAGCAGCGCTACTGCCTTCATAACGTTCAACATTGAATCTTTTTGCTAAAATAGAGATCACGACTCTGTTGTAGTAAGACGGAGCGTGGGATGCACCAGCATCTTGTTGACCAGACCTCAGGCTACAATAAACAAGCTCGCCATTTGCTGTAAGCTCACAAAGCCTTTGAGATCATCGATGGGATCGCTCTTACCTCTTTACCCCGTATCTTCTGACTTTTTCGTCGCCGACGCGTGCGAGCGCGACGGGACGTCATTATCCGACTCCGCCTATTCCGACGCCTCCAGGGCTTCCTTTCCCTTGTGGTGGCCGCGCACCGCCACTTCGAGCAGGCGCAGTCGAACCGAACGTCAATCCGTGTGACATTCCATCCCGTCCCTCGTCGTTGTGTACACAAAACGCGAAACGAAGAGACAGCGTTCGAAGTCGCAGCACTCGCAACTGATCGTCAGACGACTCCCGACACGCGACGCGCTCACACGCGACCCTGTCTCGCGCCCGAATCGCATCCTCTCATCGCGATGACAACGAAACCGCTTCTACTCGCCTATCTAACGGCAGCGCTAACGTGGACGGCAGGTAAATGCGCGCCACCTATCGCATCTCCCCCTCGCGAAATCGTGACAGCCTTCTTTCGTTTTATTTTATTCTTCCCGCAATCTAATTTCTCTTCGCACGACGCAGACGGTTCGTATTAGAATCGGCCTAATGCTATTGTCGCCGTCGCGAGCTCTCGATAGGACGTACGCCACGATGGTTTTTCTTGCGGGGGGCTGCTTGATTTTATTAGGGAAAAATCGGATCGTAAACGCATCCCCGTTAGAGCTGCGCGAGGAAGCGTTTAGAGGCGCGATTTCGAGACGCTTCCAGAGTTGAGGAATCTCCGCGATCGCAGCTTCATCGAATTAGGCTGTAGTAGAGAAAATAGAAGAGAACGTAGAAGAGAGCGTCCACGCGTCGAAGAATTGAGCATGCGCTTTTCGTTCGGCGCGCTCGACGACGAATTTTTCTGACTATTATTCTCGCCTTTTCGCGCAGTTGGCCAACGACTCGTCTCCGTTCCAAGCGATCGCATCGTCACGCTCGGCGAGCGCGTCGTTTTCACGTGCACGGCGGAGGATTCGGCGACAGTCACGTGGCGCAAAGACGGCAATCCCGTGCACTTGTCCTCGAATATTAAACTCGATGGAACGCTCGTTGGATCGTCGGTAACCGGAAAATTGACGATTTTGTCGATGACAAATGCCGACGAGGGCTCGTACGAATGCACGGCGGCGACGGTCTCTGGAACCCAAAATCAAAGCAAGCCCTTCGCATTGGAGATTGCAAGTAAGTTGCACGGCACCATGGGGAACAAGTAGAAAGGCCGAGCAAATGAAATCAACTAGTTGAGTTATATGTTCGTCTCATTGAATTACCACTGGTGCCTGATCTGATACTGGCCTTCACCATAGTAGAGGATAGAAAGTTTTCTTTGTGGGAATGCCCTAAGCTATGTAGTAGAACAATGTGTCTAAAGCGCCCCAGACTTGAATATATTTTTTTCCTGGTCACCGATGGGGGGCAAATCAGACCGGCACTTTACTTGAATAAAAGAGCAGTCCGTTTGTACTTGCAATGAATATGCGAAAGAGTGCCTGTATGATGATAGCCCCTAACGCCACAATAGAACCCTTTGTAGAATCAACTCTATTTGTGGTTTGTGGACGCAATAACTGTTCGCTAAAAAAACGTGGGGGTGGGATCGTTCTGCGTTTTCGAATAATAGTTTAAGACTCCTATTTATAGAGCCGCCTGTGATCCGGTCGCCGCCGTCGCCCTTTTACGGAAACGAGTCGAGCGCGGTCGTCCTCGTTTGCGAAGTGACGGTCGCCGTCCCGCCGCCGCGTATCGCCTTTCTCCGCAACGGGGTCGAAGTGGCGGCGTCGACACAGAACGCGATGTCGTTCGAGTGGCGAATTTCGAACGTTCAGCGCAGCGCCGCCGGCTCGTACCGGTGCAGAGCGACGAACATGGCCGGCACCGATACCCAATTGGTTCAACTTATTGTCAACTGTAAGTATCTCTAACTGATCGTATTCAATGATTATTATTATCTGCGTAGATCCGCCGAGCGTTGCGCTGTCGACTGGCGCGTCGATCGAGTTTCCCGTCAAGGAGTCGCGCACGATTCTCTGCAATACGACGGGATTGCCCTTGGCGCGCGTCTGGTGGACGTACGGCGGATCGAAGGTACGCGCTCCAGTGAAGTCTCTCTCCTATCAAGGATCGGCGAGTCTCGTGCTCGATGAATTGACTATGGACAACGCCGGCACGTACACGTGCAACGCGGAGAATTTTCTCGGTAAAGGAGCGGGAACGGTTGACGTCAAACTTCAAGGTGAGAGCCTTAGAAATCCCTTTAGGGAGGTTAGACTTATTGATGCCCACAGCCCCTTCCTTTATGTATATATAGAAATTTTCCTCTATCTCTCTCTCTCTCTCGTCTTTTCTAGGACCTCCTGGGCCTCCTGACGTTCCCGTTCTTCTTCGCGCCGCGCGGAACAGCCTCCATTTTCGTCTGTCGACCCCGTTCGACGGCAACAGTCCCATAACCGCCTACAAACTCCACTACAGCAACACGAACGGCAAAAACTGGACCGTCGTGCACGTTCGCGCGTCGCTCGCCGACGACTTCGAGCTCGATCGTCTCGCAGGAAACACGGCGTATCTGACGCGCGCTCAAGCGATCAACCAATTCGGTCGATCGGCGTACTCGTCTCCTAGTCGAGCGTACGAAACGTTGCCGGCGTTGCCGTATCCGGCGCGTAGCGTCAAAACGTCGTCGACGTCGACGACGATCAAACTCACGTGGCGCGTTCCGGAACTCGATGCCGACATGGGATCGCTGATCGGCTTCAAAATTCGCTACTATAAGACGGCCCAAGGCAAGAGCGCGGCTCAGGAGAAACTCGTCTTCGCGGACGCCGTGGAGTACGAGATCGAGGAGCTGAGTCGGGGGACTCAGTACACGGTGGGCGTCTACGCTTATTCGAGAGCCGGCGACGCGCCCAATACGAAAGAGATCATGGTGAATACAACCGTGTCAGGTAAATGATCTTAGAAGTTTTGATATATTAAAGGGTTCTAATTTCTTTTTCCTCTCTCTCTCTCTCTCTCTCTCTCTCTCTCTTAGTGCCTTCTTCCACTTTCACTCTTTTCGAGGCCTTTCCGCTCAGTTCGACGCGAGTCGATTTGGGGTGGTCGCCGCCCGTCGACGACGGCGGCTCGCCTATTCTCGGCTACTACATTTCCGTGCGTCAGAAGGGAAAGTGGGAGCCGCTGGGCAACGGTCGCTTGACCGAAACCGTCTTTCAAGCGTCCGGACTGGAGCCGGGTAAGAAGTATCGTTTCCAATTGATCGCGGAGAATCGAATCGGAAACAGCAGCGGCGCGCTGACCGAGACGACGACAAAGGAAGGCGGTGAGACAAAGAAAAAACAAGTGTTCTGAATATATATATTTTGTAATTTTTATTTCTCCAGCTAAACCCCCTGTCGCGCAGAATTTCCACGAAATTCAAACGACGGCACGAACGGTGACGCTTGGCTGGACGTGGCAGTGGCCGTCGTCGTCGTCCGATAAGCTTTTCTTTCGAGTGAGCTATCGAAAGAACGGCGAAACGACGTGGTCTCGATCGGGTCCCTTCGAAACGAGAACAAAGGAATATCTTCTCACCGGCTTGGATTCGGAGACGACGTACGAAATGAGACTGATCGCGTATAACGACGAGGTGGAGGGAGATCCGTCGCTGTCGATCGCCGTTCGAACGAACGGACAGAACGATCCCGTGAAAGGCGAGTTCGAAGACAAGGATGAAATTAAATTCGTCAATTTTTTTTTGTCCTCCAGCTCGATTGTCGCCGCCGACTCTAACGACGGCCTATTCGACGCGCGCGGAATTCACGTGGGCGCCGATCGGCGACGCTTCTCCCGGCGCCGTCGCCTATTTGTTCTTGTATCGCGTAAAAGGCGCGCAAGACTGGATACCCAAGCGAATCAGCGATCTCACGGACTCGACGTACCAGCTGAGCGATTTGAAGCGTAATACGACGTACGAAGTCACCATGGTACTGGAATACGGCGTAAAGGAGAACGGCGAAAGCGACGTCGGACCCCAAAGCACGATTCTCGTCTTCACGACGACCAGTACGATGAGACCATAGAGCGTACGTACGTTCCAACTACATATACGAATTTTTTTTTCAGATGTCAAAACGCTCAGCAGTAACGGAGAGCAGATGTTTATCATTATCGGTGCCGTGTGCGGCGTTGCGGTGATTATTTGCATGGTGATCGTCTGCCTGTGCTGTCGCGCGAGACCGGGATCGAAACGTAAGGACTTAGATCCACGAGAGCCAAGTGCTCCTATATAACATTCCTTTTAGAAAACGACGACGTGATGTCTGTCCCGGGCGAATGGTGTCCAGGAACGTGAGTAAAGTGGAATTGACTGTTGGGGAGCTTTTTCAAAGAGCTCTTTTTCCTTTAGCTACGCGGCGAACGGTATTCTGCAGGCGCGTACCGGCTCTCTCGCCGAAATTCAACGCGAACGGCCGACGGTGCCGCCCGTGACGTCGTTTCCGCAATCCATTCCCATGACGATGATCAACTCGACGGCGACGGTCACAGAGCGATGTCAGATTGCCGGAGCAGTGGCGTCTCCCGCGCCGCCGGCTGGCGTGCCGTCGGCTGTCGTCGCACCGTTCACGCCAGCGAGGGCTAAAACCCCGTCCGATCACGTAATCAAAATATTGATTTAGACTGGACAACTCCCTCTATTTCTTTCTGTATTTCAGTTGCCGCCCTATGAGCCGACCGAAGACACGCTGCGTCGACAACAGAACGCGCCCGTCGTCGATCCTCTGCCGCCTACCCCGAGCGTGCAATCCTACCATTCTCATCGCGAGGAAAGACCCCATTTGCCGTCGGCATCGAGCACGACAACCGACATCGCGAAACAAGACATTGAATCGCAAACCTCGCACGTAAGAAAAAAAGAAAAAGCGTAGTAGTATCAATCAATCAATACCTGACGGAAATCGCCTTATAGATCCAATCCCTTGAAGCGTTGGACGAATACGCCGACGAATTGCCGCCTCCGCCGCCGCCCGTAACGGAAGACGACGACGACGGTAAAAAGGACAACGGCAAAAAAGACGACGTCGTCGTCGACGGCGGCGGCGGCGGCGGCACTAGCAATTCCACGCGACGACCGTCCATGGGTTCTCTGCCAGAAAACGACGAAGAAAACGACGCCGATCGAGAGATGTCGCCGCCGCCGTCAAGAGGCCGACAGCAACAACAGCAGCAGCCGCAGCAACAGAACGGCTTTCCTCGTCCGCCGTCGAATCATTCGAACGGCTCGGCTCATCGAGCCGCGTCGCCTATTGGCGCTCTTCCGCCGTCGTACGGGATGCCGGACATGCAATCGGTCGGCGCCTCGTCCGGTCGTCCCATGTCGACGATGAGCGGCAATCGGCCGCGGCACCATCGACGACGACGCAATCGAAGTCACAGTCCCGGTCATCATCGATCGCATCGGCGGCGGCATCAGCTGTTGAACGGCGGCCCCGGCGGTTTGCCCATGAAGACGCTGTCGCCGGCCGCGTCGCAGCACGGTTCCGTTGGATCGTGGAGACCGCCGCCGATGTCGGGGACCGTTGAAATTGCTATCGATTTGCCGCCGCCTGATTTGTCGGCTCCGCCGCTCACTGAACATACAATTGTTTGAAATATGCATATGCAATTTAGTTCTAAGAGAGATGCGTTGTGTTATTCTAGTTGCTTGCTGTGGCTTTTAAATCAGTATGTACAAACGAAATTTCATGCGCGTACGGGATTCGACCTCTTCCACGAAGTCATCTTGCACTACACAAATATTTTTTTCAATGCAAAAAAATAAATATTATAAATACATAAATAATTAAAACAAGTAAAAATGTGTTAGTTGATATCTAAAAGAAGCAAAAATAAATTAATGTTAACACATTTATCCGAGATTTTCTTACCGGGATAATTGATTTGCCCCACCTTGCCGTCATCGCCAAAGCCACCTTTCGCCGTCGCCGTCCATCGCCATCGTCCCGTCCCGTCCAAACTTATGTCTCGCCAGGTGTTATCGATCGATTGATTGATGATTAGCGCGAACCGAGAAAAAAAAAGAAAGAACCGTTATAGACGCAGTCAACATAGAGAGGATACATGTTATTTGAGCGAGAGAGGCTGGGGAAAGCAAGCACTGCACCTATCCCCCCTTCCCCGCGGGATGGGACTCCTCTACCTCTACCTTTCTACCCTTTATCTACCGGCATCCTACCCCTAGGTTCCTCTACTACCTCCTAGCCTCCCCTTCTAATTTCCCACTACTGTGCTTGGCTTGCTCTCCCCAGGAGTCCCGCAACCCCCTAACTTTAGGTCTAAAATATCGTACCTGAATTTTTTTGTTGATGTTTTTCTTCTCTTTCCGTGACTTTCTAACGAGGAATATACCATATACAATTATATTTATTTCAATAATAATAATTAGTACTTTCAAGGTCCTGGAAGTTGCAGACGATAGTCCGTTGCGTTCGCAGTAGTCATCTCTTCCTTGAGCGCTTGAGCAGTTCCGGTGGCATCTACAAATAAATAATAAATAACGAGTAGGAAATTTTTTGGTTATTTGAACCTGGCAAATGACGGCATTTCCGACTTGGCATCCAGGGAGGCTTCGGTTGCGCGCATTGAATAACACCTGCGCCCTGCGTCGTTCTCTAGCATCGACGCAGACTGAAATGGTGCATAAATATTTCTATGGGCAAAACGAACATTAGCTTACTCGAGTAATACTATAGATATTACTTACATAACCCGATGCAAGAACAACGGGTACGGCGGACCGTTGTCCTCGAGACGTCACGTGCGTTTTACGTGACGTCGATGCTGCCGTTTTGCAAAGGCCTTGATTTTGGCCTTATTTCATATGATCATAAGCAAGGCCTTCGCTTTCACTTTGCTTATGGCCAATAAAGTATGCATCCTACAAATAGAAACAGCTCATTGCTTAGCTAAACTTTAAAATGCCATTGACACTTACTGCAAAGCCTGGTAAGAACACCAGCTGCGGCTATGACTAGCCGTTGCTATGGACAATTGTCACGTTGCGTGGATTCCAACGTGAAAATTCAAGGCCATGGTTTTGGGCCTTAGTCTCATATTATATCCTATGAAGCAAACACTCTTTATAATCACATGTGGTAAATATATAGCAATTCATACCTTCCCATAGCCTGATAAAAAATCTTTTGCTTTACACGTTGGGCATCTACCAAGGCCTTTGTGTTCTTGGCCTTGCCGTGTGCTTCTCACCAGGACTGTCGTCATAAGCAAACATTTTTCTAGGAGTAGTACACGAGTAAGACAAAAAATAAATTAAATATTTAGCTCTAACCTGCGTTTGCTGTATGACGAGCCGAGGTCATCAGCGGGCCGCCGTCAAAACTTGGGCCACTCACTAAAAAATTGATTAAAAATCAATACCCACCCAAACAGTAAAAAATTACCTGATGACCACTTCACGACATCTTTTTCGTCATCTTCTTCCCCGACGCACTTGTCCCTCGACGGATGACCCTCTGCGCTTGCGACGTCGCTCTTGGCCAACTTCCCGCTTTGCTCTACTGAAAAAATACGTTAAACAAGAAAATGATTGCTAATTTTAAGTATTTCTTAATTATTTCTTATATTTTTAATTTACATTTAAACCTGTTGGATGACTTCGTACTGACTCCTACCGAAAGTGCGTCGACGTCATAAAAAGAAACATATTAGATTTCAGATTTGTAGAAATAAACTGTTTTAATTTAAGACAAACGAGATTGCCACATTACAATTACAATACTTGCTAATTACGCTAAATTAAATTACCTTCACCTTCCATTCCAACTTACCGTGCAGAAGAACCCACCAGGGACCCGCCCGCACCACACCGTGTCACCCACCGGGGAGAAAGGGAATTTGGGCTGCAACCGTGCACCGCCATCCCACCGTGGAAAAGATCAAACCACCGGGGAAGGGAAAGAGAACGTGGAACTAATCTATCGAATTCGCGATACCGTATACGTGTTTACGTGGCACCCACCGGGAGAGGGAATGTGCTGCAACCGTGCACCACATCGAACCGTGCTGCAAATAATTATCAAAATAGAAGCCACCCGGGAAGGGAATTTGCTGCGCCACGCACTACTATTAATTAAAGTACTAGTGCTCACCGGGAAAGGGAATTGAGCACCAAAACAACAGGGGCAAGGGAAATGAGCAACAAAACGGCAGACCAAACGGTAGGGCACTATGCTATTTATATATTGAGTTGGCTACACCAATACGTTTTTTACGCCGTTATTTAATATTATTACCCCACTGCTAAGGTATGCTTGCTAAACCGAATTAATTATTTAATTAATTAATTAATTAAAACTGCTGGAAAGCATACCGCACTTTCCCCCTTACAAGTTAAAATACTGACGGTGCCTCTAACCCCCTTATTCTATCTATGGTCACCTCCCCCCTCTTCCCCCCGCCCTTTCCCTCCCCCCGCTTCCCGCTTCCCCCCCACCTTCCCCTCACACCACCCCTGTACTTCTTACCCTCCCTACATATCCATCCTATTCAAACACAACAAAACACACATCAAAATATACAACACATAGTAGACTACTTTCCTAAAAGACAGGTTAGCTTTTGTGGCGTAACTAAAATAATTAAAACCTAAAATACCTCACAATCCATTGACCTAAATGGAAACCTAGTACATTACTTCCTAAATGGACCTAAACATTTTCCTAGTCTAAAACCTAGTACATTACTTTTCTAAAAGACGGATTAGTCACGTGGTTTAAACAATTAAAACCTAGACTACCTTTGTAAATCCATTGACCTAAATAACGAAAATGGAAACTAGTACACTACGTTCCTACTCTATAACCTAGTACACTACTTTTCTAAAAAACGGATTAGTCACGTGGTTTAAACAATTAAAACCTAGATTACCTGTAAATCTATCTAAATACTGGAAATAAAAGCCTAGTACATTACGTTCCTACTCTAAAACCTAGTACATTACTTCTCTAAAAGACGGATTAGTCACGTGCTTTAATTAATTGAACAATTAAAACCTAGATTACCTCGTAAATCCATTGACCCAAATATGAAAACCTAGTATATTACGTCCTAATCTAAACCTAGTACATTACTTTTCTAAAAGACGGATTAGGTACAATTTAAACCTAAAATTCGGATTAGGTATGTAATTTAGACCTAAAAGACGCATTAGGGACGTGGTTTAATTAAAACCTAAAGTACCTCAAATCCATTGACCTAAAATATGGATTAGGCACGTGGTTTAAATAGTTAAAACCTAGAGTACCTAGGAAATCCATTGACCTAAAATATGGATTACGTACGTGGTTTAAAAAATTAAAACCTAGAGTACCTCGTAAAATCCATTGACCTAGATAATTATCCTATAATCTACAATCAACCTAGATTACCTCAGAAATCCACTGAGAAAATGGTCTAATGTGTGTGGCGGCTGCCAGCTACATGTTAGGGGTCAGGCCTAACTAAACTATAACCTATCTCCTGCTCTCTCACCTTAGAGCAAATTGGAAAACGCCCTACCTACTGACAGCCGCCCTAAACCTTAAATGCAAGGGATGCGTGGACCCGTGCATGACTATCATAGTTATGCATACGCAAAGGTAAGCTGCGCGCCGGCGCAGATCAATAATGCAGTCCCCACTACGTTCTCTGCCACGCACATAATTGTTTGATTTTGATTATTGATTAGCTGTATTTAATTTGATATTACTATTATCTACAACTATTTCACGGAGGCGTACGTGCGCGCGGGGTCAAATATGCGTACATGTGGTAAGAGTGTGAGGATTAAGCATCATGCTGTTAACCGCCGCCGTCAGGCACACGAGCGCCCTCCCGCCCCCTGTGCGCTACGACTCGGGCCTTCTGACAGCGGCAACGTGCAATTCGCTTAGATGCGTCGCGACAGAGAACCCCGCCCTTATGCGAATGCCTACACCACAGGGGCCCGTAGCTACGAAGAAGAACCTGAAGCGATGAGACTTCCCTTGCTACCTCTTCGTCTACATCGACTTCGTCACTTCCGCTTCGGCCGTTGGCCCAGTCTTTGACAGCTGTCGGAAGAAGAGAACAATAATTAGATTTGGCACCCTCGGTCGCAATGTGTCGACTTACGAACGACGAGCGACGAGTGAAGCGATGTCCATCCGTTGCGCGTCGATCGTCCGCACAGCGCTACGACCTATACGCACAAAAAAAGCACGATTAGTTCATTGAATCTAAGCGCGACGCTAAGCGACCTACCGACGCGCACGCCACGCGGCGCCGTCTTCCTTCGCCGGGGCGCAGTCCTTCGCAAAGGACTGCACGGGACTCGCTGCAAGAGAGAGAAAGCGCCCAATTAGTTCGAGTGGCTACGAAATCGCGTAATCTAGCTTCACTTACCGGTCGGCTCCGCTGTCCCTTCCTCGTTCGTTGGCTTGCGGAGGCCCGCCTCGCGGCGGTGCGCCTCTTCTCGGCTGCCCCGCGAAGGAAGCAGCTGCGTGGCGCCTTTGCGAGAGAGCGGACCAGACCGTCCGCTCCGTTCTGCGCTTCAGCCGAGAATGACGCACAGATTGAGAGGTCGACGTTTATGACGAATTGGAGATGGTGCGAATTCGCGTGCACAGCATGTCTTCCGGAGTGTGAACGACTCACGTGATGGCGAATTCGGCATCTCCCCCGGTCTGCATCCGCTACAATCGAACGGCGTTCGACGATAGAGACTTCGCTATCGTCGATTCTCGAGCCGCGTTTCGTCGGTTCTCGAGCCCAGACGAAATCGCAGACGCACCCATCACGGAAAGTAGATCGTGTGAACATTTGTAGGGGTGGAACATTTGACGTGTGAAAACTAATCAGCGAGCTCGCGTGCTCGCGCGCTCACTCGTACGCGGCCTCCGCGCGTTCGCTACTTTGCGATTGCGTGTCGCAGTGCATTCAGATCAAAATCGCGCGCCGCGTGCGAGTAGAGAACGCTTCAGAACTCCGCGCTTTTGTTGATCGCTAGGTGACGCGCCGACAGACGTCGATGCGGATCAAGATATCGCGCCACGTCCAAACCATATAAGGAAGTGTGAATGCGTGTGTAGTCAAACTGCTGCACGTGAACTCACGTGAACTCGCGTGAGCAGTCTGCGTGTGCTCGCTTTTCTAAAACAAAGGATTTCTTCTCCCAAATAAGTCTAAAG
The DNA here is from genome assembly GCF_947507565.1 of Oscarella lobularis. NCBI lineage: Eukaryota > Metazoa > Porifera > Homoscleromorpha > Homosclerophorida > Oscarellidae > Oscarella > Oscarella lobularis. The sequence continues at coordinate 3,046,853 of NC_089175.1, forward strand.
AGCCATCGGAGACATTTTTGACCAATGCAGTAACGTAATTCTCAAGAATGAGCCTAAAACCTCGAGTCACATGTTTATTTAGCGTGCGGTACCACAACTTTTCATTTGTTTTGTCCTAAAATCGGGCCAGCTTCGAACAACCAATACCACGAAATGAATCTAGAACTACTAGGTACGAGTTTAGGAAAGTAAAATCGAGATGGGCTCCCGTTCGAGGAACTCGTCACCAAATCAAAACCCAACGCTCTCCTCGTCCTCTAGACTCGCTCAATCACAGCTATCCGGAAGAAAACAACATGACGCCTAATTCGGAGCAGCGGGAAGCGACTCATCGAACGTAGACGAAAATTTCGATCAAAAATGCGATAAATTCAGTGAGTCATCCGGCTTTCGCTTTCACGCTGACATTCATGGGAACTAGCAAAGCCGAAAGTCATGAAGACCGGCGATAAAGCTGCGAATGCGGCTTCTAAAACAGGCTCCTCTTCCGCTGGAGGCTGGGGAAGGATTTCTCTGTAGCAGCGCAACGAACCAAGCAAGGATGGAGTGTACAACCTGCTGGGTTAGTATATATTGAGCGGAGTCACGACAGTTTATCAGTACACTTCCGTGCAGTGGCCCATTATCTATCAGCACGATGACGAGACTTTTGTTCTTCTATTCGATTGCTGTCGCCGTAATCATCAGTTCCTTCTGTCAGCTATGCTCCGGCGGATGGCCCCAACCAGTGGAACGTATGAAAACTATTGAGATGGCAGATTGCCAGTGCCAGGCTCAAATGTTGTCTTTTTTTAGATGATGAAGTTTCTGTAATTCACCGAGAGTGGCTTGGTCTCCGTCTCATAGCCATTTTTGTGTTTAATATAAAGTCTTCACATCGTCTTCCTTGCTTTGTATTTCCTATTCTCAAGGATGTTCCAAATGGGGCTTTGTTGGCCAAAAACCTTGGTGGCAAAAGAAGCTCGGATGGGTCTACAAGAGAGGCAATAAATCGACATGAATTTAGACCTCAATCCGTCTCAAGACACCAATCCAGCCTGTAGCCAATTATTTGGCATCGACCAGAAATCAAAAGCAGGATGCAGGAAGATTTGTCTCAAAATCAGGATTTGATACACCAACAAACAAGTCAATCATCTTGGGCTAACGGACACCTGCAATTTTGGTGAAAGTAAGACTCGACCTTCATTTTGCAGGTTGGACGTATCTATTAAATATCTTTTTGTGTGTTAATATTCTACTCGTTTTTTAATTAATTAAGCTGAATCCTCACGTACGACGTAGACTCACAAATATATATATATATAATATATATACTGCATATGTATTGATGTGCTCTATAGCATTAGTATTAGTGTGCGGCATCTTTCTAGGTTTCCTCATAACGTAGACAAAAAAGATCATTTCGCGAAGACTCGTGTGGCATAACTGACGTGTGAATCTTCGTTGTGCGTTTTTGCTCCACAGTTGTTGACTCTTCAAAACACTCTTGTGTTCTCTCTTTATGATGGGGAAGGAAAAGTTATAAGACGTTGGGCATAAGTTTCTCTTACAGTGAACAAGGTGGGAGAGAGCTCATTACGACATAGATTTATTAGACCTCCCTAGATATTTTTTCAATACATTGCGAGGCATTTCTGGTTCAAACTAGTACCATACATATGACTACTGTATGTCTATGTAGAACCATCATACACTGTACTATCATAGGAAGATTTGTACCAAATTTTTTTCATACGATTGTTTGAAATGTGGTTAGTTCTAAAGAGAGATGCGTTCTGTATAGAACAGTGCTGTGGCTAAAGTAGAAATGTAGGTCCGTTCATCATTCACCGTTATACGGGACTCGAGCTTTCTCTACACTCTCTCACTTCTCTTCTTCAAATTCCACTAGGTCACTCTCGTCGTCAGCAGTACCTACACTGTCTGTACTCAAGCTTGTTTAGGAATGGAATGCCAAAACTTGCTCTTGAGTCTCGTATCTCAGTACGAAGAAGATCCTGACAGTTTGCGACGGCTTTGTAGAAAGGTGAATGAAGAAGGCACCGTGTTTCGACGTTCTCTTGACTGCAAGTGAGTTTGGTGGCATCCTGCGCACAGTAGAACGTATATCTGACCCAATTTACGAAGGGATCTTCTCCAACGAACGCTGAGCACTTCTAAAGCAAATAGTCAAACTCTTGTTCACAGTAAACTGTATAAGGAGAACGCGCGAGATTTGATCGACGTGTGCGTTTAGTTGCTAGATCTACGAAATCCTTTGGCATTGACACACACAGAGGTAGTACCAGTTAGCTGTTTTTTTTTATATGCGTCCTTCAAACACTAAGTCTTAGAAAGTTGCTCTGCTCTGCTATACCAATTCGCTTTTGAAGAAGTCGGTCATTACTGGAAAGAACTCGGCGCCACTTTAGGATTCGAAAAACGCGAGCTGGACAACGTCGAAGAGTGGCATCTGAATCACCGACAGGGAGTCAAGTTCATGGCCTGGACCATGCTTGAGCGATATCAAGCAAAAACTCCAAATTTCAAACGTTACTCTCTAAAAGTCATTCAAAAAAAGCTGGATTGCGTAAAGGAAAGACGACAGGCAGACGTTTGTGTAAACGTAAAGAAAGCCAAAGGTATAAATCATCGTGTCTTTGCTTGTGGGCACGTGTCGTCATGTTTCTATGAATGTAGACTTATTGCCATTTGGCATTGTCAATGACCGACGATTCTATGGCAGAGAACGAGAGCTGGAGCAAGTCGCCGACTTTCTCTGGAAAGGCAAAAGGAAAACGAGTCGAGTTGAGCCCATTATGTCGCAGGAGATTCAGGTATTCAGACGTCAATCAACCAGCTTTGCAATTGTGTTTGTTACTTGCACTGTTTTAGATTATTTCTGGCGTTGGCGGATTGGGAAAATCCAGTCTCGCTTTCCAGTACCTTTTTCGATATGCAGAATCGTACCCCGACGGTGTTTTCTACTTCAGCGCCGAATCCTTTTGGTCTCTTTTAGAGTCGCTAAAGGAGAGCGTAAGTCTCACTTACGTAGTCACGTTTCTGTTAACCTCTAGCTTATTTTGCAGATTTCAAGAGTTGCACAGCTGCAAAGAAAGCAACTTCCAACATTTCATTCTTTGAACGAAGCATTACGGCACTTTTGGACTTACTGCAAGAATCGTCCTCGTTCCCTGCTTCTTTTTGACAACGCTGACGACTTCGATCTTGTTAAAGACTGGTTTCCAGATCCTCTCGTGTCCTGCCACGTCGTCGTGACGACGAGACGAACGCAGAAGCACGATATCTTCTATCAGCGAAGCGTACGTCTGTTGACACTTGACGTCCTCAAAGACGAGTCCGCTACGCTGGCACTTTGTCGCTGGGCTGGAAAATCTGAAAAGGATTTTGACACGCTTGAGTTGACGGAAAGGAAGCACGCTCATTTGCTGGCAAACGAGGCTCCGGTCGAAGGCCTGCCTGTTGCCATTGCTCACGCGGGTTCGTTTATAGATCAACACCGAATATCCTTTCTGCAATACTGGAAAAAGATCGAGAACGAGTCGAAGCAACTCGAAGCCGCGGCTTTAAACCTCGACGACTTCCTTCGTTATTTTCATCTATCGCATTTGAAAGAGCCTCTGAAGTTTCACAACGTTTACAGTATCGATCAGTTATTGAAGTGCGATCCTCAGACCATCGGCGGGCGCACGGCCTACAATCGAAAGTTACTCGAAAACGCTCAAGCTGCGCTCAAAACGGAGCAACGCGCATTTCTCACTTGGAAAATGGACATAGACGACGTCGAAAGCACGTCAGCGTACGCCTATCAGTTGCTAATGTACAGCTCGGTCATGTCTCCGCGATCCATTTCCCTTAACGTCGTCGCGGGAGCGGCCTTTTCTGAAGTGGCTCCAGTTCATCGTGATTTCAAAGTTGCCGGCGCTCTCCGAACGCTGAACGAGCGTTCATTGATTCAAAAGATAACTGAACCAGACAATGACTTCGATGTCTCGTTTTCCATGCATCATTTGATTCAATCGAGCATGCTTCAGAGATTGGGAGAAAACGTCGAGGATCTTCATCGCGTTTTGAAATCTGTTGCAAAGGAGCTGATGAATCGGTTGCCCTCCCTGTCTGACATAGCAAAAAACTTGACCGACCCCGCCTTATCGTCTCTGTTTCCTCACTGTCATTCTGTCGTCGAAAAGATGCTGGAAACAGGCTTGCTAGACGAGGCCTACCCGGGACTCAGTGATTATGCCTGCTCTTTGGCTCTCTGGTACAATGGACGAATTGCCGAACGACTCAGCGCTCTCAGAGTAGCAGCTCTCGAAGCTTCGGTGGGGCTCTATTCAGTCGAAGAGACTCGAGAAAGAAGACGCCAATGTAAGAAGCTGTACACCTTCTTTGATTCCTGTTAATACATCTTTCCTCTTTTTAAGATTACCTTATCTGGGCCGTTGCTCAGTTTTCTTCGAATACAACACAATTTGAAGAAATAGAAGCCACGATCAAAAAGGCTCTTGGAGGAAAAGCATATTATGCTCTCACAGACAAGGAAATTTTGTATTACCGATGCGGTAGGTTTTGAATAATTGCTATCATCATTATGTCATTTACTGGTACACTGTGTGCAGAATTGATAGTTCTGGCGAGAGTTTACATACGACAGGGTCAGCTTGATATTGCTGAGGAAATGCTTCTTAGACTTACGAAAGTGCTGCGTCATTTACCGTCTTCGGCGGAAGTAACGAACACATTGTCGGGTAGGAATTTATCTTAGGAATTTTTTTGATCAACTAATTTACAGTTGTAGTAAATTCTTTGCTCTTTGAAATTTACGATAAAGCCAAAAGTTATAATCAAGCCATCATCGTGGCAAGGGAGTCCCTTTTGTTGGCGAAGAACAGTCTCTTTGATTCTGACTTTTTTTCGGCCAGCTGTAAGTAGTGATGCCACGGGAACGTCTCGAATCTAAGACTGAGCATTTTCTAGGTCACGAAAAAATGGCCATGTGCTTTCGACGTCGTGGACAAAGTCGAGAAGCTTTGGAAAATTTTGCGGAAGCTGAGAAACTTTACAGAAGAGTACTTCCTCCTAATCACGAAATCGTCGGAGATCGTAAGTGAATTTTTTATGAGATGCGCGTTTGCTCTGTAACCTTCGACGTTTCACGTGCGCAGTTCTTCTCCAAACGAGCCGCTGTTTGCCTCCGGCCCGCGCCTGTGAAATGTCTCGTGAAGGGCTTGCTATTCTTAAATCCGCTTGTTCTCCTGGGCATCCTCGTTTATCAAATGGTACATCGGCGGTCAAATAATAGTGTATTTTCTTCATTATTTATGTAGCTTTATACTATCATGGCACTAATCTGGTTTCGTTGCGACAAAACGACGAGGCTATTAAATGCTTTGAAGACTGTTTGGCTTTCTTGGAGGCTGGCCCACAGCGGCGGGACGCGCTATCAATCAAAGCTCTCTGTGAGTTTTATCATTTATGTACTGCAGTTTTCGTTCTGTTCAATTGCATTTGCACATTAGGCCTAACGGCGTTGGCTAACGCTTTATGGGGCAGGGACTCAATTCAAAGCTGCACAGAACAGAAACGGGAAAGAATTGTCAAATACTTTCAGCAAGCGATTGAGTTATTTACAATACTCAATCCCAAAGGAAGTATGGAAATGACGCCAGGTAATTGTTGTTGAATTTTCTTGTTGTTACATTACGCTATTAACAAAAATTTATGCCGCAGCACTTTATGGTCTTTCGTCTTTATATGCTGATATCGGAAAAGCATCCGAAGCAGCTAAACTAATGGACAAAGCTTGGCATTTCGCTCAGCGTCTTCCTATCGAAAATCCAATGAAAATGAAAGGTTTTGAATGTTTTTAGTCTTATGCTTCTCTGCAACCTGTCAGCGGGTTTCTTAGTTTGTAAATGGTACGTGAAGGCGTTGATCGCAAGTGATCAATTGGCTAAAGCTGTTAGCGTTGCACTGCAGGCTAAAGAAGAATGTGGACATCTTCACTCTTATCACCCATCGTTTCAGCAGTGTAAGCATTTTACCTCTAGAAACTTCTATAATAAGACTTTTGTTACTTTTTAGTGCAGGATATATTATTTTGTTTGCAATCAGTGTGATCATCCTATGGTTATTTTTATTGAAACTGCTGTATTACGAATGTGGTAGGTTTAAATTATTGTCATCAACAACATATTATTTACTGGTATACAGAATTGATAACTCTCGCGAAAGTGTACATACGACGCGATCAGCTAGATATCGCTGAAAAAATGCTTCTTAGACTTACTAAAGCGTTGCGTCATTTACCGGCCGAAGTACCAAGCATGTTGACTGGTAGGAATTATCCATTTGACCAAACTAACTACAACTGCAGTTTTAGTAAATAGTATGCTTACTGAAATTAACGACAAAGCCGAAAATTATAATCAAGCAATCGTCATGGCGAAGATGTGTCTTTCGTTGGCAAGAAACAGTCCTTTTGCATCGGACCTTCTTTCTGCTAGCTGTAAGTAGGGATGCCGCTTGAACGCCTTCAATCTAAGACTGAACATTTTCCAGGTCACCTAGAAATGGCCAGGTTATGTATGTGTAGTGGACAAAGTCGAGAAGCTTTAGAAAATTTTGAAAAAGCTGAGAAACTTTACAGAACAACACTGCCTCCAAGTCACGAAATTTTGGATGAATGTAAGGGAATTTTAATCAAGACGCGCGTTTGCTCTCTTACTTTCAAATTTGTACATGTAGTTCTTGTCTTTATGAGTGGCTGTGACCGTTTGTCTTCGGCACGCGCCTGTGAATTATCTCGCGAAGGACTTGCTATTCTTAAATCCACCTGTTCTCCTACTCATCCTCGACTATCTTATGGTACGTTGGTAATCCATATATTTTTTTCTTCCTTATTTTTGTAGCCCTGTACTATCATGGTACTAATCTGGTATCGCACCACCAGAGACAGGACGAGGAGACTATTAAATGCTTTGAAGACTGTTTAGCTTTATTGGATGCTGATCCACAGGAGCCAAAAGCAATGTTAATCAAAGCTAACTGTGAGTTTATCACTGATGAATTTTTCTCATTGTGTTTAATTGCATTAGGTCTAACGGTGTTGGGTGTCGCTTTGCGCAAGGACTTACGTCAACGTTACACAAAGCAAAAGCAGAAAAGAGCTGTCAAATACTTTCAGCAAGCGATTAAGTTCTTTACAATACTCAACCCCGAAGGAAGTATTTTAATGACGGCAGGTAATTATTACAGTATTTTCTAATTGTTTTATTATGCTATTATGCCGCAGCACTTTACGATCTTTCAAAATTGTAGGCTGATAGTGGAAAAGTATCTGAAGCAGCCAGATTGATGGACCAAGCTTGGCATTTTGCTCAGCGTCTTCCTATCAAAAATTCACTAAAAATGGAAGGTTCTGAATTTTATTCTTATGTTTCTGCAGCCTGTCAGCCGGTTTCTTAGTCTGTAAATGGTACGTAAAGACGTTGATCACAAGTAATCAATCGGCTAAAGCTGTGAGCGTTGCAGTGCACGCTAAAGAAGAATGCAAACATCTGTACTCTGATCAACCGTCGTTTCAGCACAGTAAGAGTTTTACTTTATTTCTTGCAGTTAATAAGAATTGTTTGTATTTCCTCTTAGTGCAGGATATATTATTGCCATTGAAATTGTTGTAGGTCTATTCCAGTACTATTATTGGAATGACTTAACTGTACTGTCATATTGTTGTACCTAAGCAAACTAAAGACTCGTTGGAAAGAGAGAGACGAGAAACAGAAAACAGTAAAGCCGTATGTTTCTTTGTTAGATGCAACGGGATGAAAACCTTCTCCTGAAAAAGAAGGGTACATATTGTGCTGCACTCACAAATTTTGGCACATAGATACCCTTGACGGTATCAAATTTACACGCCAGACATGGCAGCAGTGAGGTCAGTTCTGAGTCAGCACTGAACCCAATGTGGGCTACTAGGCAGTTTTCTATAGTGTTTTACTTAGAAAGCCACGACAGAGAGATTCTATTCCAGAGACGAACTTCACATAGAAAGGGGCTCTATGCAGAGGCTTCAATTAATCAAAAGGAGGAGACAAAACAGAAAAGAAGTGTAAGTCGAAATTGAGATTCAAGCTAGACGGGAGGGGTACATGTATTGCAACAGACCACGTTGGAATTTTCCAAATTTTAAACTGTTCTACTAAAAAGTTTGTGTATTACTAAAAACGTCGTCATGGTATCTAGTTCTACGTACTATATTACTTTTTCTTACCTAATGCATCAAGAAAGTTACTGGCAAAAGGAAAAACTTTGCATGCCGTTTCTTTTAGTTGTTCTTCATTCAACGCAATGCATAGTTGGCGTATAGACGCACCTGATTTTTGTAGCATTTGATAGGACTGCTCTCGAACGTAGTCGTTATCCTTCTCAATTAAGACAATCTCTTCTGAACCCATAGAAAGTCTCCTTGCAATAAACTTCCATTCTTTGATAATGTTTTTAGACAGATCAGTAAGCTGCAGTTCAGTTGGTTTTTTATCTAAATTGACGCAATCCGATTCGTCATCTACACGAAAAAAAACTCGCAAAACCCCAACGAAATAGAGAGTTCCTATACAACTACATACCTGTAGCAGTGTATGACTGAGAAAAAGTTAGTGGGCTTGTAGGCGCATCTTTTGGGAGGAGGTAGATCTTGAGAGGATTGCTGTCTAATTTTGTCGGCTTGTAGTTGAAAACAGAATAAACAGAAGCAGGCTTTTGCCAATATGTGCAGTCTAACATGACGGAAGACAAATCGTCTATGTCTTCTTGACATGATTTCAGTTTGAGAAAGCAGTTCCTGGTTAAAAACTGGTACGCGGAACCCCCGATCACTTGCCGTAGTTGTTCTCCACTAAATTCCATGTGTTTGTCCTTACTTTCTATAAACGAATCGTTTTCCTCTTTGTTTAGGGTGATTTCGAGGTATTGCTTTTCAACAGCCGTACCTTGACATCGAAAATACCAGTCACTCCCAAACGTGTAGCCGTCTGTTCTCGCCTTTGCGCGTATCTGCTTTATGTTCGGTTCGCATTGACATGAAATTACTGCTTTTAACTCGATTTGTTGGTCTCTATAGTCTTTCCTGAAGAAGAGGGAGAGGACGACTGTGAATGGGCCAGGAAGGCTAAGTATGCAGATTTTGCAGAAGGAGAAGGATTCTATTTCAATACGTTGAGCGTCAGTGAGGCGAATTGTAGTCGTTCCAAATTTTGCTAAAGGAGCTTGTTCCCGAAGATTTGCCATAAATTTGTATTCTTTAGGAGCACTCCAACCATCATTATAATAAAGGCAAAATTGGGGATCGCAGCAGCTGAAATGCCCAAGTGAAAAGGTGATAGTAATGGTGTTAGTGAAAGTCACTCGATGAGGCAATATTTGAAGAAGATTAGCAAAAGTTGTCTTTCCATTTATTGTCAGATTGTTTTCAGCTGAAAAAGACGACAGTTTGATGAACAGAGGCTCTGAAGTAGCTCCTTCAGAAATTCTCAATGTTACCCCAGGTGGCAGCAGCCTTAGTTCTCCTCCTCTAATACCAATTCTTCTGTTACAATCCGCCTTGTTTTTCTTTAGGGTTACTCTCTGATGATTAATTTGGAGGTGACACGTTATTGCAGAACTATGTGCTTTCTGCAAGGATACGTCGTCCTCCCTAATCACGAGACCTTCCAGAAGGTCGCCTCCTTTGTATTCTTCCGTGCTTTTTTGTTTTCCTTCGGTCTTCGATCGAGCTTTTCCTTTCTTATTCTGGGTATCTATCAATTTATCTATGTCTATTTCTTGTTCAAGACTTCGAACAATTTTCGACGGCGTCAGATCTTTTGTTTCAAAAAGACGGTCACATTCATCATGCCGGGCTAGACACTGGCATTTAATACGAATAGTGCGTTTCTCAACAGACGCGTGTAATTCTACGATGGAAGCTGCATCTTCTCCTTTCTTAGGAGAAGTAGGGAGGGCGCTAACTACGTCATCGACGACAAATTGAAACATGTCCTTCACGTTTGTACCCTGAAGAGCTGACGTTCTGGGAGCTTCGATGAGCTCGCTGAAACGACTTGAAGTAACGAATTGGGCAGATGTTGACTTATCTACCTGACTTGGGAGATCAGTTTTGTTACCTACGATATAAAATCTTGCAACGGAACGAGTAGACACATGAAGAAAGGCGTCGTCTATCCAATTATGAAGGGACTGAAAAGTAAATTCATCGTTGGCGGCGTAAACGAATAGAAAAGCGTCCGTTTTACGATAGATACTCTTTGTTACGCTCCGATGGTACCTCTCTTGACCCGCCGTGTCCACTAGAGTTACCTTAAGCAACGCCCACTTTCAACTTAGTGACAGGCGTTGTAATCTCATTCTGCTTACTTGAATGCGCCTGTTGGAAGTTGATATGTAATTTCTCGTACATTCCGCCAGTGATTGGAAGCTTTCTTCTGGATGTTTTATTCTCTCGTCCGATATAAGAGGATCAAAGAATCGCAAAAAAAGCGACGTTTTTCCAACGTTGACGTCACCGAGCAAGGCCATCCTTACTTCAAGAAGGCTTTCCATGGAACCTGGTGTTTTACAATCCGGGTGTGCTGCTCACGAGGTGCTACTCAGGTCTCAGGCCACTACAGTAAAACCAAAAATGTGCAAGATGCAAGGATAATAGCATAGCAGCAGTGTTTTAGAATCACCGGTCACTAAGCGTTTAAGAAGAACTTCTACCCAAATTCGGAGTCCTCAACTGCTCTCACGTGCATTTGTATTCATCCGGGTTGCGCGACACTGCACACTGGAATTTTTCTAGGGCTACTAAGGCTGCTGCTGGCCTAGCGAACGACCGTCAAAGCATTCCGCGCGAGGGTGGATGATTCATAAAGATAGCTGGTGAGCGTGTCACTGAGCGAGCAATCGAAGGACCCCGTTGTTCCCCGCAAGATCATGCAACCGGGTGCGCTTGCGTTCTTTTTTTCACGCAGGACGTCCGACACTCCTTCGGCAGGCTTTGCGAAGGTCGCACTCCACGAAGCCAACAGCGCGCCGTGGCTCCAGCTCTCTTCGAAGCGTTTCCTGCAGCTAACAGTCAGACTGACCGCGCAATTCTCAGCACGCGAGAACAATAGGGGCAATATTGTCCGTTATTTTGGCTTTTTGAGGTACGAACCGCCGTTTTTTTCGTTTGTGGGCACACGTCATGTTTTTCTATGAATGTAGACTCGCTGTACTATATCAATGACCGACGAGAGAACGAGAGCTAGAGCAAGTCACCGACTTCCTCTGGAAAGGCAAAAGGAAAACGAGTCCATTCTGTCGCAGGAGATCCAGGCAATCAATCCGCCTTACAGTCGCGTTTGTTACTTGTGCTGTTTAGGTTATGTTATTTCTGACATTGACGGATTGGGAAAATCCAATTTCTATGCCAGGATCATACATCGGTCAGCGCCCAATACTTTTGGTCACTTTTTAGAGTTGCTAAGGGAAGTTACAGTTTTTCTTACGTAGTTGTGATTGTGTTGTCTGATTCTCTTATTTCAAGAGTTGCCACAGCTGCAAAGAAAGCAACTGCCAACGTTGTATTCTTTCACAACGAGGCACTGCGGGTAGCTACTCCTTCTGATGTCGTCTCATTCAAGTGAAGCAGGTATGATTCTCTTTCTCTTTGACTGTGTCTTTCTTTCTCTATGTAGACTCATTCATGGATCATATTGACGAGGTGATGAAGAGCTTTCCGATGTCTTCATTCACCCCTGGGCCCCGGGGTGACTAAACAAAACCGGCCCAACTCTGTTGTCACGAGGTTAAATTGGCTGACCTGCTGTTGGGGGTTATGCAGTCGACCCCTCCCCCTCCAGGACTGCGGTGGGAAAAAAAGTAGTCCCCCTGGAATCAGGCTGACAGTGCTCACATCAGAGGCTGCCCAGTCCCAGGCGTCTGAGCCAAGAGAATAAACGGGCTCTAACTCCGATCGAGGGGAGTATGGAGTGACCCCCACTTTGAAGCCTGCACGGGCTTCCGTAACACGGAGCGCATGCAGGTGGACAGCGAATGCAAAGGAGACTGCACAAATTTTTGTACTTCCGGTTTATTTCCGGGTATATTAAATAAAAGATTTTCTAACATACGTTGCGTTTGCGGCCTTTTTTGTTGACGGGGTCTTGCCCAGGACCCCGGAAGAGCAGTTTCTTTGGTCTTGCTCAGGACCCCCTATATCCTGGCTAACATGCAATACAATGTAAATGAAACAGAAAATAAAACCAGTTTATATTTCGTCTCTTGTTTCTTCATCTGTTTTGTTGGACTGTTCAATGACTTGGTAGACCCGCAGTAACCATTGATATAGAGAAGCAGATGCGCTGATGAAGTTGGAAAGCTAGACAGAAATAGTTTATCAGTTCTTCTAGCCTATTCAGTATGCCATAAGACCTGCTTGTTTTCAAGGTGGCTTCAATTCATTATACTGTACTGACAAAATCTTGCTTCCTTGTTTGGCTTCTAAGACAAGGAAAATTGAGTTTGAAGCATGCAAAAAGCTCAGCGATACCCAAACCCAACACAGCACGCCTAATCATAGAAAAAGAGTGAAGCACCTACAAAGGGACCCTCAGCCTAAAACAACAGCGCAGACCGCAATGGCTAGTCTGACCATTGAGGATCCCCCTTGAGACGGAACATGGAAGCAAAATTAAGTTTCGACGGAGCAGTGCAAACCTGCTTGTGTATGATGATGATAACGATGAGCCCGAGAAAGCAATTTCCAGCAGAAGACAACGCTGAACCGGTGGACGCGTTCGACGTTTGGATGGGCACGTGAGCAGCGACAGCCCGTACGCTAAAAGAATTTATAGCGATCGAGTACTGCTGCAGAGCAACCCGATGTTCAAAGGACAGCAACATTCATACATGTACATGCTAACCAAATGGCAGTTGTCCATCTAGCGCAACATATAATAAAAAAAATAGATAGATTATTCTAACTAGATGCAAAAAACAAGAGTGAACAACTTACTGACGTTAAGGCTAGTCCACACTTTGTGGAACAGAAAGTCTATCAACTTCCAATAGAGACTGCATCCAATCTTGTAACTTTTCATCTTGGTTGGGGGTAAACCAACAGCTGGCGTAGGCGGTGGCAGCTAGCATCAGTGTGTCCACACTCTTCCAGCGCTTATATGATCGCTGAATGCAACTAAACAACTTTGATATACTAAGATTCTCTAGACAGCAGCCTGTGTGCAAATTTTGCGAAATAAATCTTGACAGCTTGCTGATAGACGCCTCGTCTATTCCATATGAGTAACTGAAATCGAATACCTCAATGGCACCGCTCTTGGTGGAAGCTAGGCTGTCTTCCTGTTCCAGTTCTCTAGTCTTTGTTTTGGCTCGTTCTTCTTTCCTTTGGAAGGACTCCTTAGCTTTCTTGCCTTCAATCTCCCCTCGTCTTATCAAACAGCGGCGGCAAGTGGGACAAGGAACCCTAGCATAGTAGCACTGCAGCAAATGACTCTCTATAGAAATAAACAAGAATTTAGCGTCATTTGGTGCGGCTGAAATCCTTTTCTAAAAAACCATGTATTCAATGTCAGAATAAAAGGAATTTAGTCTAGAGCAGCCACCCTCTCAGATCAGAAAGCTCGCGATTAGAATTTACCGAGAGCGTCTCGCCTGACGATTGTCCTGCAGCCGTCGTATCGCTTGGGACAGTAGACCTCGAGCGCGTTGATCATCTTTCTCAAGGCGACGACTCGCTGCAGCTGATTTTTTCGTATTCGGCAGCGGCATTCGGGACAAGTGGGAGTTCGCTTCAGCCACGACTCGACGCAGCTCTTGCAGAACGAATGACCGCACGGAGCGACGACGGGCTCGTCCATGACAGCCAAGCAGATCGTGCAGGACAAGCTGTCGTCGACGTCCTTCACGTATGCATAGTCGTCACGATGAGCGCTAGCCTAGAGAATGACATGCAGTCGAGCAGTTTGACAGCGCTATAGAAGAGTAGTTGTCTACCATTAGTCAGTCGAGACGGAGTCGCACGAAGGACAGAAGGAAGGAGAAGCAGGAAAAAAATGGACGATTTCTAGCGCGCTATGACGGAAGGGCGTGACGCTAGTAAATTCCACGGCCGTACCCTCAAAAGGGGCTCAGCCTAAAACATGTATGTTAGTCCAAGAGGGTCTCCGTTGATAAAAGAAGTCGGAATGCGTAAAAAGCGAACAGTTGCGCAAAAGAGTGCATAGTCATCATTCTCATCATCATCAATCATCCGATATCGTTCTAGGATGTTAGTCTATCGCAATCCGTGATAAAACCAAAGACAGCAACTAATGTTCGTTCATAATCATAAAATACGCTGAAGTGGAAGATGATGAAAAGGCTACGTTGTCTTCCAATAATAGCTTTAGGAGCGTACTGTCAGATCAGAGGTCTGAGGTCATAGACGTACTTGCAGTCATTGATTCACGTTGACTTATTTTATGAACGAAGACTTTTAGCGGCCGCTAGGGATTGCATCCAATCTCGCAGCTTCGCATCTTGTTTCTCAGTAAACCAATTACTGGCATAGGCTGTTGCAGCTAGCATCAGCGTAGCGCAACTCTTCCAGCGCATATATGATCGATGAATGCAGTTGAACAATCTCAACATATCAATACGGCCACTTGGACCTCTGTCCAAATTTTGACAAATATACCTTGATAGCTTACTGATGGACGACTCTTCTACTCCATACGAGTAAGTATAATCAAATACCTCAGCCACTTCTTCATATTCACTTTTGATGACAGCTAGGCTGTCTTCCAGTTCTCTAATTTTTGCTTTAGCCTCCTCGCGTTCTGCCACTCTCTGGGATGCCTCCTTTGCTTGCTTGTGCAAGTGGCCTTCAATCACTTCTCGTTTTGTCAAATGGTAGCATGTAGGACAAGGAACCTTAGAATAGTCGCACTGCAGCAAATGACTCTCTACAGCAATAAACAAGAAATTAGTCATCTGTAGCTTCCTTTTTTCTAAAACTATCCAACGTCAAAATAAAGGAATTAAAAAATGAATTTTTACCGAGAGCGTCTCGCCTGACGATTGCCTTGCAGCCGTCGTGTCGCTTGGGACAGTAGACCTCGAGCGCGTTGATCATCTTTCTCAAGGCGACGACTCGCTGCAGCTGATTTTTTCGCATTCGATAGCGGCATTCGGGACAAGTGGGAGTCCGCTTCAGCCACGACTCGACGCAGCTCTTGCAGAACGAATGACCGCACGGAGCGACGACGGGCTCGTTCATGACGGCCAAGCAGATCGTGCAGCACAAGCTGTCATCGACGTCCTTCACGTATGCGTAAGACTGACTGTCGTCGCCACGAGCGCTAGCCTAGAGGATGGCAACACGTAGTCGAGCAGTTTGACAGCGCTATAGAAGAATAGTTGTCTACCATAAGTCGAGACGGAGTCGCACAAACGATAGAAGAAGAAGGAGAATTTCCTACTTGTAGCGCGCTATGACGAATGGGCGTGAAGTAGCGTGAACGATTCAAATACCACAGCACAAAAAATTATAGATGTAATTAATTAATTAATTAATTATCCCCTTTGTTTCATCATTCAGAAGTATGTAGCGCGATTATCCGAGAAGGCATTGATTTAGGAAATATCAAAAATATTCTCGCACCTGGGCTAAAAGTTAGGACGCTCTTTGTTCTCTACAAATCTTTTTGGATCAAAAGTTGGCCGTTCAGTGCGTGAAAAAGACTAGAGCTCTTGTATAAAGGCCATGTCAAACAGTTCGGGAATTTTCGACAGACCGAAAACGTAGATCCAAACGGCTTCTCTCCTATAAATGGTCTCTGGGAGCAAATCGCTTTGTCCCAACCGGACGAGATTATGTCCGCAAAAATCGACACGGTGACTCGTCGGACGCCGATTGCACTGAAGAGCGCGAGAAGCATATTCCATCCAAATAGGAGACGTCTCAAGTTGAATTTGGGTCGAGACTCCATGTAGCGGCGTCCGGCGAATATTGCGACGACGTAGACGGCGCTCACGTAAAAGCACATCTTCCAGCCGCCGCTTTGCAGATACGTCGAGGAGGCGGTGAAATTGAAGCGCATTTCGATCTCTTCGAGACGAGAGAAGACCATGCTGGGGAGATCGAACAGGCTGGTCGGACGTCGTCGGAGTGGAGAATGACGAGATCGATGGGAGTACCGTGGCTAGATTGGAAATTAATCTATTTATTCTTTAGTGGAGAAAAGGATTGGGCCAAATGATGGCCATAGGACGTCCTTGGTCCTCTGAACTTATTTGCTTGCATCATACCGTTCAGCGCGTGAAAAAGAATAGAGCATTGACGTTCGTCCTAACGTGATTGTCCTCCTGTATATACGCCTCTGTGATGTTGTATTCAGTTGCAGGCTTGTTCTTATGCCAATTTCTCCTCTGCCCACGTCTTCATCGAGAAAAAGGGTCCGGTTGGAGCTGTGCATCGTTTTTCTACTAAAAACATCAGATTCTGATATTCTAGAGAAAGCATTCGGCTAACCACTGAATAGATGTGGTTTTAGAAGTCGGTAGGCGCGGAAGAAGCTGTCCTAAAGGACAAATCGTCTCGTTTTTTCAGAGAACTCGAAGTAATACAGGTTCTGCTTATCCGACAGCGAAGCCCGGGTACTAGAAAGTACTAGAAAGCTCCATGGGTGCAGGAGAGACTCACGAGAGGACTCCTTCTGGCTTGTGAAGCCACTTTCGCCGTTCATTGCCTACCACGTGACACAAATACATAAATGCATACAGTAATCTTTCACTGGCCATTCATCACTGTCCATTCTCTGACAAAAAAAAGCAATTCCTCAACTAAACTCGGCGAACCTAATCAGTTTCAAAATATCACGTCTGAGTGTCCTATTCTCATCCTTAAATTAACGCGCAAAAAAAGGCAATAAACTTGTCCTCTCCTCGGAGGAACAGCGTCGTAATTCTAAGACTCTAGACATACGAGTCCGGCTCCGATTCCACATTGGAGACAACCGGTATCCCTCGCTGCGTGTACGATTGATTGCTCGGCCGCCATAAAGGCGAACTGGCACTTATTTTTTGCTTGACTGGAGAATCGACAAACTTAACGCACTGAAAAAAAAAGAAAAAAAAGTGAAAAATAGCCTCTCGCAAATTTCATAGGATTCCCCTACCTTTTCCTTCACTATATCCGATTCTGATTCGGACGCTCCGTCGACGCTCAACGACGTCGTGTCGTCGTTCGCCTCCTTCTCCTTCAACGCCAACTTCGTCATGCTGACGTCGAGATCCGCAGCGCTGCACACGCGACTTCCTATGCGCGACATGAAGCACTCCTCACCGGGCAAATCCGTGCCGATGCTGCGAAGCATGTCGTCGACGATGATTGGCATCGACGGCGGAGACAGCGGCGGCGAGGCGGCGTTCTCAAAGGCGGCTCGCACGGAAGCGAGATTGTCCGGCACGGACACCGAACGAGCAGGAACTGGACTTCGCTTCACGAGTGACGAGTAGATATGTCTAGGAAATAAATAGAAGTTTATTATTGGATCCCATGTCTTCACGTGTAATTTCTTACTCAGAATTTGCTTTGTCCGTTGACGATGATGACGTTGACGCCAGCGATCCTCTTGGAGCCGATTGGCGCCGTTTTTGCCGCTGTCGCCAGATGACAAGTCCAATAACGATCATTGCAAAGGCGACCGCTGCGCCGATTCCACCCGCCAAGTAAGCGACGTGACTGGAGGCAAGAGAATCGTCCCGATCTTCGAAAGTGGCGGAATCAGTCGGGTTAATTATAACCTCGCCGGAATCTGATCGAGAGAGAAAGACTAAGTTTCCCTATTACCTTCAATACACTATATATACAATTACCTCTAATATGAACTGATTTCTGTATCTCCTCGCTTTTTCTTCCTTCGTCGTCCTCTGCATGAATTGCCACGCCGTATTCGCCCGGCTCGACGTCTTTTAGAGAACCGCTCAGACGGCCATCGGGTCCCACGCTGAACGGCTTTTCGATTGCAAGCGTCAGAGCCTCTCCTTTCTTGGGCGTCAACGTGACGACGTATTCAGTTATTTTCCTATTCTCGTAAACCAATTGGTCAGGAACCGTCCACGAGACGACGGCACTCCGATCGACCATGGTCACTTCAACGTCACTAACGCGACCAGGCAAATCTGAAAAAATCAATACACGTAAAATAATTAATTATTTGTTATAAAATGCACTCTTACCTAAGGGACGCGTTGCCACAACTAACGTCTTAGAATAGTTACTCGGTCCGTGTTCGTTGGCGGCGCTGATTCGGAATGCATAGCTCGTATTGGGTTCGAGTCCTGATAGCACGACAGACGTGACGTTGCCTCCGTCGATGATCTCCCTGCGAGGAGTCTGCCTGCCGCTTTGCGTGTAATGAATTTCGTATCGAAGAATGGGACGGCCTCCGTTGTAACCGGGAGACCAGTTTAGTTTGATTTTATAGGGCGACTCTTTCTGCGACGATCCTCCAGTCAGAACCGGCATGTCAGGCTCTAAACAAAGGTGATTATGATTACATATGATTGTGATATTATAGTCTTTACCTGCTGAACTCGTTGCAATTCCGAATCCCTCGCTTTTCTCTCCTGCTCCGATTCCATTCGACGCCAAGACGAAGAACATGTAATGGGTCGCCGGTCTTAGACCCGTCACGGTGACGGACGTTCGATGACTGGGCACGTACTTCGTCCACTTCCTCGCATTCTTTCCCGTCTCCTCGACGAAGACGGTGAAGTTGGTTATGCGCGAATGACCCCAATGACCGGGACTCCACGAGAGAGTTGCCTGGCGACCTCCAACGTTGGAAACGTTAAAATTGACGGGCGTCTTAGGTGGAACTGGGAAGATGACAAATTGAAAATTATTTTACCCAATGGAATGCTTTCTAGGTACCTTGAACAGTCAGCTTAACTTTCCACTTTTGTTCCCCAATACGATTCTTCAAGACGCACGCATACGTTCCCGTGTCTTTCTCGTGAAGACGATCGAGCACGAGAGTCGACGTTCCGACGTCGTCGTTTCGATACACCGTATCGATTTTCTTCCGATCTCGCTCCAGTGGCGCGCCGTCCTTCGTCCACGTGACGTCGGCGCGCGGCACGCTGTCGAACTCGCACACGAACGTCGCCGAGTCGTGACGTGGTCGCGTGACGTCAGACACGCCGACACTCGTCCGCGGGATGTCTACGCAAATCAATCAATAAAACAAAAATATATATTTCCCTGACTAACTCACATTCTACGCGAAGCCACGCGGAGACTGCGATGCTTCCCGCTTTGTTGAATATGTTGCACGTGTACTGGCCGGCGTCCGACGGCGAAACGGGCGCGATCGTAAAATGAGATTCGTTGTGCGGTTGAAAATTCGACGACGACGGATGCGCTTTTGTCCATCTGTATTCGGGCGTCGGATAGCCTTCGCCGCCGCAGCCGAACGACGCGTTGGCGCCTTCGACCACCGTTCGATTTTGAGGCGCCAGCGATAGCTGCGGCTTTTCTAAAGGCGCAAAGACAACAAATATCTCTGCGCGCTCGCCGCCGAGAACAACAAACAACAAACGAAAATGCATAATGCATGCCTTTGAGCGAGTCTGTTCGGTTCCCTCGAAGGGGGGCCCACGTACTCTATCGCAAGCTGGCGACGCGACTCTGATGATGAAAAAGCCGCAATCCTCCCACTACGATGATCTGTCAGGTGCAGCGATCAATTCGTTGACCGCCGTACCTGGCTCTCGTCAAACTCCTTCTTAGCTAAAGCTTTAGAAGTGCACCGCCGGAAATGATTTAACGTTTCCCAGACGGCTATTAGCTCTACCGCTGATACGAAATCGTGGGAGAGCGCCCGGAAGAGGGCGGGAGTTTCGGTAATTCAGCTACTCATCGCGGAGAGCGGACAAAGCGTGAAAACGAGCGTTCCCCGTAGCGACCGACCGCGTACGCCAAAAATAAACCCCCGCATTTCCGCAACACGCAAAAGGGAGAGGAGAGAGTAAAAAAATGCCCGAAACGATGTCGGTGGGGGAGTGGAGGGGTGCGCCCTTTTCCCACCGACCCCAGCAAAGGAAACGGAGTCGCGTCGCGTCGCGTCGCCCCCCGCAGCACGAGCATGCATTAGATACATGGGAAAATGCGTGCACTTCTACGGATGCTAAGGCAGCGCGTTCGTTCGTGTCGTATCCACTTACCGGCGGTATCGAGATAGGCGAGTTCGCTCGTCGTTCCTCCGGCGCGATTCGACGCGCGACAATAATACGCGCCGACGTCCGACTCTCTGAACGGAGCGAAGACGAGCACGTTCCGGTTCGAATCGGTGTATATGCGATCCGTTAGCGTTAGCGGCGACTTTCGCGAGCCGTACATCCACTCGTAGGTCGGCGTCGGGGTCCCCCTTGCGACACACTTGAGTTCGACGTGTTCGCCGTCCATTGCTAAGAAAGTCGACGGCTGGATCTCGAACTTGGGCACTATGTCTACGTACGAGGCGAATAAACTCGCGGTTTTACGACAAGAGAAGGGTTTTCCTTACCGGATTGACATCGAGTCGAGTGGAAGAGTAGAAAGACGATCGCGAGTACGGAAAGCATGACGCCGCCGTTTCGTTCTACCGTTGCTCTAGGACTGTTCGACTGCGCGGGTGGTGCACTCATTTATGGCATTTCTTATGAGGTCGAGCTGGGACGGGCGTGGCTTCTCACGACGGGCACGCGAGCACTGACGCCTTCTCTCGGGGGTGTACGGGCGTTTACGTAGATTTGCGGCCGGCCAGCTATTTGTAGAACAGCAGAGTCGATTGTTCGGTCCCAGAGAGATCTTTCTGCGCGCGAACAGGCTCTGATTCGATGTTGTTTTCGTTACGCGGCCGCTTTGCTGCGATAAGAATTTGATTAGACGATTCTCCAGTGTAAACAGACGGGCTACAAGTGCATATGCCACCCGGATATGCGTAGGAAATCGAGCGCACGAGCGTCGTCAAGTGGGTAGTTTGTCGTCGCTTCGACCGCCGATTGCCTCATGCATCTTTCAACGAAAAATCACGATGGCAAAGTGGTTGCCACAACTACGTCAATACCTGTCCACCACGTGCGGCGGCGCACCGAGTGACGGATCATAGGGGTATATCGTTTCAGTTGTTCGTGTCTGTGTGTCAACAGGCTAATTCAAATTGGGGCGTACAGCGGTCAACCGAAGCGCTATATCCCCCTTAGTTGCACCGCAAGAATGCAGGCCGTACGCAAACACACAGATAGGACCTTGCGATTCTTTTTTTTGGCTCTACCTGGCTAAAAAACAGTGATACAAGTACACGAATCATTGACTGATATGGCAGCAAAAGATTGAAAGGTGCTTGAAAAATTGTCTCTTCTTAGAGTCTTTTCGTAAATGCTCGCTCTCTTTAGACTACTCGATTGTCAGGTGACGCTTTTCTATACGTAGAAAACAATCAATCGAAAGGGTAGACGGGCTAATCAACTACTTCGTCTCATCGCTCTCCCTCTATCGGATTCACGAGCATAGTTGCTCTAACTCCGAGTAACTCTACACGCGCCCTCCACTCGAGGGATTTCTACGAAGTCGATCGAGGTCGTGTGGCGCGGCTTCCCTACGAATGAGCGCGTGCTGCTCGCGACCGTCGAATGTCAACATCTCTATTACTAATGCCTCGCGTTTTCGGCGACGCCGTCCTGTTTGGATACGCCATTCCGCAAAGCCAAACAACAGCCGTACACTTTTAGCTATTTTCGTCGGTCACTATAAGACTCTAGAGGATTATCTATTATCTCGTCTAGCCCCCATCATGCTTACTTACTCTCTATCTGGGAACGCTTCCCAAGGGCCAAGCCCAAGAGGAATGACTAAACATCGTGCAAATCCGAGAGTCCTCCTTGGGAAAGTATGCGTCTAGGCGTGGGACGCAGTACGCCCACGAGCGTGTTGCCGCGGCGCCATCCTACGTGGTAGCTAGCTAAGCGTACCTAGTACTGTGTACAACCGACGAGAACCGCTACCCTATGTCGAATCAACAATCTACGTCAGGTTCCTTCCTTATAAAAGGAGTGGAGGAAATGCGGGTGGTCTGTCCTCTCTCTCTAATGATATGCACGTCCGAAGGGGTCTCCTACTAAGTCTTACTTGGCGCCGTAGTGTCCGGAGTCGCGATTCATCTGGCAGACGACGACTAGGATGACAATCGCAATCAGCAGAAGAATTCCAATGACAATGCCGGCAATTGCGCCGCCACTCAATCCCCCGCCGCCACTACCTGTGCAAAAGACAGTCGGATTTCTATTTATGTATCTATCTATTTATATATCTCACTTATTGTCAGCACTTGCGAACGTCCTGTGATCGAGCCGAACGAGCACGAAAGCGTCTGCCCATTCATGGCGTCAGCGACGTTAACGCTAATGCTTGCCGTTGTCAGCGAGAGAGGAGTGTCGCCGTCGAACGACCACACAGTCGGATCAGGCGACAGAGCGCCGAGCCCCGTTCGACAGGTCGCTTGTAGAACGTCTCCTTCGTCGATAGTCGTCGAAGAGAGCTCGACGGAAAGAGAGTCGAGTCCTAGGAGAGAGAGAGAAAATGAAAGAATCCTATAGACAAGTGTACATGACAGTTGGTATTTAAAATTTCATAAATCTTCTATTACGTATACTTGTAGCTAGGGTTCCTCTCAATATTCTCTCAGTTCTGCTTCTTACTTTTTGTCGTCACTCTGACTTGCGATGTTGTCCCTCTGTTGTCGTTTTCGAGTGGAGTCACAGTCACTGTGTACGTTGTCTCCGGCTTCAAACGGGGCAGCGTGTACTCGACCGACGGGCCTCCTCTCTCCACATAAACCGTCCCTTCCGAAACTCCGTCGTCCGCCATGAAGTAAATCTCGTAACCAGTCGGCTCCCTTCCCATTTCGCCCGAATCGACGTCCCACGTCAACGTGACGCTCGTCTCCGTCACGTCGGACGGCTGCACCGGCTTGAGATAGACTACAACTAAACGCAACGGTCTTAGAATAAAGAAGTGAACGCTAGAGCCCAAAGCTGCCCCACACAGACAACAGAAATAGCTACATACTCAAGCTGCTCTATTGAACGAAACTGCGCGCACAAAGACCTTACTTGACCGGCGACATTTTTAGCAAGAAAATAGAGACGTTTGAAACACGCACAAAACAACGGCCACTTAAATATGAACAATTAATTATTCACACTAGAGCCGTTCGCTTGTCCTCCACGCAGTCCACTTTCGCCGCGGCGACGACGACCCCTAAACGGCCGTCTCGCGCGGGGGACTCGACGCGCGTCGCGACGACGGCGGCGATTCGGAGATGCGATCCGCCGACGAGTCTCGTAGCGTCACTTGACCGTAGCCGGGATTGCTGCTCATCATGCTCGCGCTCACGAAGCCCGGTTCCGGCTCGCGTGAGTAAGGAGGCGGCGACGGCTTCGACTTAGCGATGGGTTGCATGGGAATTTCGGTTGCTCTTGCTGTCGTCGTTGCCGCCGTCGTCGATCTTCGAGGGGCGTCGATGACGGCCTCCTCGTCGACGACGTGGACGGGATTTCTCTTTTGGCTGGAATTCGAGGGTGAGATTATGACGACGATTAAGGAGATGTCTTATGCGGAACTTACGTCACTTGTGTGTGAACTTCCCCGCCGTCTTTCTTTTCTGAAAGGAGAACGAAATCAGACAACAGGAAAATGGACAGAACGCGTAAGCGTAAGCATTAGGGGGGATGTCTCTACCGTCAATATGATCGGCAATATGGTGCGAGGACTAAAGACCAAGATGGTCCACTAGACTCACTACCTACGCTACACCTGGTCCGGCTGCGTTCTACTACATTTACTCCTCACCTCCTTGACCCCGTGACCGGCAGTACCACACCAAGGCGATGAGAAGGCATATGCCCACGATAACGGCGACGGCGACGCCACCGGCAATGGGAGCACCTTTGCTTCGCGTCGAACGATACTTGCCTATTAATTAATAAAAAATCAAAATTCAACACGTGACCTCATTGTTGTCGTTGCGTATAAGACCTGCTAACTGTAGATTCACTTCGCCCTCGTCTTTGTTGACGTCGACGCACTTGTAAATGCCGTCGTCGCTTTCTGTCGCTACGTCGATGCGATATTGATTGGGCAGAATGTCTTCATCTGACGCTGGTGGAAGAGGTTTCCCATTGAAATAGAACGTCGCGTTTTGAGCCGCGTCGCCTTCCGGCGTTTGGCACGTCAACGTGACCGTCTCGCCGATTTTGAAGGAACTCGGTCGAGCAATCAATTCCAGAATGCCGAGAAAGTCTAAACAAAGCAGAAAAAATCGTCAATTAAAAATGAATATAATTAATATAGATTACGTCACAAACGCGTCAGTGACCAGACACCTGCATGAGAAAGAAATTCTTTCCCCTTAGGCGCCTGTAGTTTAGGTTTCGTATGTCTATTTTACATTAGCCTTACATTCCGTATAGGTCAGCAGCTCGTTGCTGTAGTTCGCCGACGCGATTTCAGGCGACTGAGGCACCGCTTTCGCTCTCACGAAATAGAAGTGCCCCGGCTCCAGTCCCTCCAAACGAACGATTCCGTCGGCGTTCGCCTCGATGCTTCGCGTCTTCCACACGCCTTGGGGTTCGGCCGGATCCGCGATCTCTCTCGAACCGGGCATAGTGAATTGGATATCGTACGAGGCGACGGCGTCCGGTTGGACGGTCTCGAAAACGAAGTCGATTTCCCGTTCGCCGTTTCGGACGACGCTTCGGGGCGTCAGTTCGATCGCGTTGAACGCTAAGGGAAGAGAGGATGCGATTAGAGGAGAGGGGTAGAGGGGAGTGAGGAGTTAGGGGTGCAGTCCTACATGCGTAGGCAAAGAGCGTCGCCGACGCTAAGATTGCAAGACCGCCGTAGCGGCGGAGCAACCCTCGAGACATTCTCTGAGAAGGAGACAGACAGGGTTTCGCGAGGGTCTTTGAGAAAACAACCGGATGTCGTGCCAGTTGATTTTAACGATACACGTAACTGAGGTGACTGCCCACGTATTCAGTTTCCCTCCCCTCCCCTCCCCCTCTCTCAGTTTTTTTTTAATTTCTGCCTCTTTGCTTACGTGACCTTTCTCAGTTGAACGAACTTCAGTAGGCAGACACTCTTGAACATCTAAAATCTGACCCCCCACGATTCTCCCATCCCTCCCGCCACTCACCCTCCTTCTCAGTGGACAGTTTGCCTACCAGTACACACTACCAGACGCACAGACCAGACGCCACGCACACACAGACAGGACATTTTCACAGACAAAGGCAGCTTTGGTACTCCTATCTAACCCCCCCTACGTGATACCACTACTATACTTACTTGACGACTGCGTTCTTGCAATCGCAGTTACACTCTCGCTTCTTCCCTTAGCGTTGACCGCCCAAACGGTGATTTGGTATTGCCTTGCCGGTCCAAGCCCGCGTATAGAGTAAGACAGACGAGAACTCTCGACGACTTCGGTTATGACTTCGCCGGCGCCCATAACGCTGTACCGGACTTCGTAGCGGAGAATTGGGAGACCGCCCGCGTCCAATGGAGCCATCCACGACACGTTGACTGTCGTTGCAGTCGAACTTACGACAGTCAGCTGAGTTGGGGCATCAGGAACTGCACAAAAAAATGTATATATCAAAATTCGAATTATATATTCTGGGAAGTTTACGTGAGGTTTCCGTTACGATGACTATCTTGTTGCTTGGCGGAGATCGATACGGTCCGGAGTTTCGCGCGTAGACGGCGACTTCGTACGTCGTTCCTTTTGCAAGCTGCGTGAGAGTCAGCGACTTCGTCGTATTGGAGACGGTCGATTTGCTGGATTCGACGACGTCTTGTCCGCTGGTGAACGTATAGGCGACTTCGTAGTAGAGAATTGAGGCTTCATTTGGAGGCACCACTTGAACGACTGCTAGATCCTATAGAAGAGACTGTACAAGGAAAAAAGGGAAAGACAGGTCTGAAACCTTACCCAGTTTACAACCGCTGTTTGCAGTCCAACCGTTCCGTTAGAGAGATTCGTTGGTCCAACACGGGGAGCTGCACATGCAGATATATAGCGTAATTATTCTCGCCCTGTGTATCTCTTTCTCTTCTCACCATTGGGATGTGTTCTGATTGTGGAGACGTTGCTATGGGGACTCGCTCCCAACGCATTCATCGCGCTCACTCTGAAGTCGTAGTTCACGTATGGATCGAGTCCGGATACAGTGAAACTAGTGTCGGTGTGTTTTGCCGTGAAATTCAACGACGTCATCCACGTGGAATCTGTTGACGCTTTGTACTGGACTTCGTATGCCACAATGGGGCTGTATCCGTCTAATTCCTGCTTCCATGACAGCGTAATCGTAACGTTTGTTTTCGTCGTTGAAGCTTCGTCGACACTCGGCGCACCAGGTGGAACTAAAAATCCCCCAATTATGACGTCAAAAATTTAGAGAGACTCGCGGAAGTTTTCTCACTCTGAACAAAAACGTTGATTTCTAGAGTTTTTTGACCGGCGTCATTGCGTCCAACGCACGTGTACTTCGCCGTATCAACTTCCTTTAGATCGACTAATTGCAGCAGGGATCCTTGCCTGAATGCGACGCCATCCTTGAGCCACTGAACAACGGGATCAGGAATTCCAGTTGCTTCGCACAGTAGAGCAGCGGACGATCCTTGGGGAGTCGTCACTTGAGTAGCATTGGGAGAGGAGACCTTAGGAATAGCTAAAACACAGATGTTACAAAGGAGGAAAGACTCTATGTATTATGACGTTTTACTTTGTACTACAAGCACCGATGATCCGCTACCCTTTCCTGCCTTGTTCTCTGCTGAGCAACTATACGTTCCTGCGTCGGATAATTTCACATTCGATATTCGGTGAGTGATCGTTGACACGTTCTGCGCTCGCGCGAGTAGCGTTGACGCGCGATGAATTTCGATGTAGTCGGGTTTGGGTCGCGCGGCCGGTGTCGAGCACGTCAGAGTCGCCGTCGACGATTGGTTGACGTTCGGCGTGTCGAAGACGATTGGTTCGGGAGCGACTAGAGGGTGGAAAAGCGTCGGATTGAGCGGATTCGAGAGGATGCGCGATAGGAAAGGGGCGGAGTGGAACGCGGTCCACCCGAAAGGGCGTGGTTCAGCGATTCATCGCGATTTTCTTACCAGCCAAATACAACGTGAAAAAACCGCCGTTTCGAGCAATGTTTAGGTTGTCCGGATCTTGATACGAACATTCGTAGTCGAATTCGTACAGTTTCGCGAACGATGGTATGATGAGCTTTTGGGGCTCGACGGTGAAGTTGTTTTTCAGTACCGAGAGCACAACGTTCTGGCCTGTGCTGCCCGTTTGCCCGACGGGACGATAGAACCAGGCGATAAAGGGTGTCCTTGTCGTGTTGCAAATTAGCGTTACGCGCGTTCCTGCGACGATCGTTTCGCCAAACGGGTAGGCGTCGAAGGTGGGAGGTTGATGGTTACGTCGAAACAGAGTCAAGTCAGCGGCATCTAAACAGGAGGCGACACGTTGCCTTCGTTCGAGGTGATACGACCCCTAGCTCGATCTCTCGATATACTGTATTGACTTACGCGAGGAAATGAGCATTGTCGCTAGCACAAGGACTACGGCTAGAGACATCTTCGGTTTGTACGACACTCTTTCAGTTCTTCTCGTGACGTGTGATGATACCTTGATGGAATGCCCAGTTCCCGTATACGTTCCAGCAGCTCTTTCAAAATAATGTGTAGATTAGAAAGCACGATAGAGAATTGTGTTGCACTTTACTTAGCCTACTAGTAATCGTCTTCTAAGTACCTGTACACCGTGTACTACACTGCGGGCCCCGCCCCGCGGCCTATATATGTATATGGACTCCGAGGATTGCGGAGCCGTGAGCTAGCACCGAGTACTTTGCTTGAATTTCGGTGCCTCACATCGACAGGGGAGCTAATCATACAGTAGTAGATATTTTACCTATGCCTATGGTCTAATGCCACCCTCTTGGTCTCTCGACGTACGAGAGCAAGTGAAGATTGGAAAACTACTATATTCGTGCGACTTTGTGAATGTCTTCTTTCAGTCTGCTGCTTCCGCTTTAGCTGTATCTGGTGCATGTTCATGTGATCTGCATTACCGCTATGTGGACTCCACCGTAACGAAACCGAGTCCAATCTTCAAGGCTGAACGGTGCTTTGCTATATAATAAAAGTCGCCCAAATCTACAAAAAACGCTCGGGTCTCTCAACTTACGCTATAGCAATGGACATTGTTGCTAGGAAAAGGGCTACGGATAGAATCATATTCGTGCTGGTTTGTCTTCTTCCTGAGGCCCAAGCTGCTCAACGTCTGGTTTCCCGTATGTGTAGAACTTCTCCTTTTCCTCTTTCGTAAGTGGCAACTTGAATTTGAATCTTGGAATTGGAGGCGGTCGATTTTGCTACTTCCGTTTTAGCGGTTTGCCATCTGTCTGATGCATGTTCATGTGATCTGCTACTATATAGGCACCATGACGAACGGAGTCCAATGTTCAAGGCTAAACGGTGCTTCGTAACTTTTAGGCTAAAATGAGTCGCTCGAATCTACAAGAAAAGCTCGGGGAATGATTTTCGTCATGCATCCGGCGGAATTGCATGGCGCGTCTGCGCAGTTTCACTCCCTGATCGAGATCGCGACTTCCTAAACGTTTAGACGGTTGACCAAGAAAACTACTGACCGAAACAGCCGGATAGAAAACGATGAAACCTTTTTCTTCACGAGCCATCCTCTTAGTCATCGCGTCCTCATTCCTGCTAGTATCAGGCCCTGATCTAAGTACTGACTCGAAAAGGCCATCGCGTTGAATGTCGTATATACTTCTGACAGACCTTTGTAGATGTGATAGATATGCCTGATGGAAATAACACTACAATGACGGTTTCAGTCAGCCTTTTCATGACGCTTTACTTCCAGTGCAACGAAAACGAACCGTTCGTGCCGAATCGGACGTATTCGTGGTTGATCGATAACGGCGCGGCAAGCGGTCCAATTCAAATCAGTGATGAAGATCCGCTCTACATAAAGTCTGGAAGAGAATTGGTAATCAACAGCGTCAGAGCTGCACTAAACGGGAAACGGTACAAGTACGAGGGAGCTTGCGGCTGGATTCAATTGAACATCATTCCAGGTATGGTTAGTCTCTGGCTGACGCTCCATCGTATACAAAAACTGAATGAGATGATTAGGGTTTATAGCGAAGCCCATCATTTCTGGAATCCGGCCTTCTATCAGAGCTGAGCTCGGCAAGGTTCTCGTCGTGCACTATAGAATCTATGGATTTCCCAAACCGGTCGTAACTTGGAGTCGTAATGGGGACTCAATTGTTGGTGGAGGGACGACGTTCAATGATACAACGTTGATTCATCCGATTAACATGAGCACATTTTCTGACGGCTTTACCTATACAATGACAGCCAGAAATTCTCAAGGAATTGCTATAAGAAGAATTCAACTTAATCTGTACTGTAAGAAAATGTTTTTAGACAAAACTTCCTGTACAAATTGGAGAGTGATTTAGATCTCAGCGTATCTTGTCGCAACGTCTCTTTGTGGAATAGAGGAACAACTATTATCTGTGACATAGTCACTTTTCCGTCCCTGAAGTCGATTGTGTTGCAACGTCCAGTTGGCATTCAGCAAAACGCTACAACTCGAAACGACACCAACCCACCTTTAATGGGCCCGGGACGATTTGATCCGTTCAAAAGCATCGTAACGTTTGTGGTACCAGAAACAGGTTACGGCGGAAAGTATGTAATAGCCACAGACAACGGTCGAAATACAACCACAACCGTTCTGACAATAGACGGTAAGTAGAAAAAATCAGACGTGAAAGTTATGAAAAAGGGAGCATATTAGGGCCTACACCGACAACTCGGGCACCTCAAGCACCAACAATTCAGGCAACACCAACAACAACTCAGGCAGCACCAACAACTCAGGCAGCACCAACAACTCAGGTAGCACCAACAACTCAGGCAGCACCAACAACTCAGGCAGCACCAACAACTCAGGCAGCACCAATAACAACTCAGGCAGCACCAACAACAACTCAGGCAGCACCAACAACTCAGGCAGCACCAACAACTCAGGCAGCACCAACAACAACTCAGGCAGCACCAACAACAACTCAGGCAGCACCAACAACTCCGGTAGCACCAAGAATTCAGGCAACACCAACAACAACTCAGGCAGCACCAACAACTCAGGCAGCACCAATAACAACTCAGGCAGCACCAACAACAACTCAGGCAGCACCAACAACTCAGGCAGCACCAACAACTCAGGCAGCACCAACAACTCAGGCAGCACCAACAACTCAGACAGCACCAACAACTCAGGCAGCACCAACAACTCAGACAGCACCAAAAACAACTCAGGCAGCACCAACAACAACTCAGGCAGCACCAACAACTCAGGCAGCACCAACAACTCAGGCAGCACCAACAACAACTCAGGCAGCACCAACAACTCAGGCAGCACCAACAACTCAGGCAGCACCAACAACTCAGGCAGCACCAACAACTCAGGCAGCACCAACAACTCAGACAGCACCAACAACTCAGGCAACACCAACAACAACTCAGGCAGCACCAACAACTCAGGCAGCACCAATAACAACTCAGGCAGCACCAACAACAACTCAGGCAGCACCAACAACTCAGGCAGCACCAACAACTCAGGCA
This sequence comes from Oscarella lobularis, assembly GCF_947507565.1. NCBI lineage: Eukaryota > Metazoa > Porifera > Homoscleromorpha > Homosclerophorida > Oscarellidae > Oscarella > Oscarella lobularis. The sequence continues at coordinate 3,077,652 of NC_089175.1, forward strand.
GCACCAACAACTCAGGCAGCACCAACAACTCAGACAGCACCAACAACTCAGGCAGCACCAACAACTCAGGCAGCACCAAAAACAACTCAGGCAGCACCAACAACAACTCAGGCAGCACCAACAACTCAGGCAGCACCAACAACTCAGGCAGCACCAACAACTCAGACAGCACCAACAACTCAGGTAGCACCAACAACTCAGGCAGCACCAACAACTCAGGCAGCACCAACAACAACTCAGGCAGCACCAACAACAACTCAGGCAGCACCAACAACTCAGGCAGCACCAACAACTCAGGCAGCACCAACAACTCAGGCAGCACCAACAACTCAGACAGCACCAACAACAACTCAGGCAGCACCAACAACAACTCAGGCAGCACCAACAACTCAGGCAGCACCAACAACTCAGGCAGCACCAACAACTCAGGTAGCACCAAGAATTCAGGCAACACCAACAACAACTCAGGCAGCACCAACAACTCAGGCAGCACCAACAACTCAGGCAGCACTAACAACTCGGGTACCAACAACTCAGGCAGCACCAACAACTCAGGCAGCACTAACAACTCGGGTACCAACAACTCAGGCAGCACTAACAACTCGGGTACCAACAACTCAGGCAGCACCAACAACAACTCAGGCAGCACCAACAACTCAGGCAGCACCAACAACTCGGGTACCAACAACTCAGGCAGCACTAACAACTCAGGCAGCACCAACAACAACTCAGGCAGCACCAACAACTCAGGCAGCACTAACAACTCGGGTACCAACAACTCAGGCAGCACCAACAACTCAGGCAGCACCAACAACTCAGGCAGCACCAACAACTCAGACAGCACCAACAACTCAGAAAGCACCAACAACCCAGGCAGCACCAACAACTCAGGCAGCACCAACAACCCAGGCAGCACCAACAACTCAGGCAGCACCAACAACTCAGGCAGCACCAACAACTCAGGCAGCACCAACAACTCAGACAGCACCAACAACTGAGGAATCAACAACGCAGGCAACTCAGGCTTCAGCCAAGAACAATGATGAAGAAGGTACAGATAAAAGAATCTTTAGTGTTCAGTAGAACTTCCTTCATGCAGGTGGATTTGGCTGGTGGATGTATTTCGTCATCGTTCTAGCATGCCTATTGGTCGTCGGCTTTGTTGTACTTGTGATTTATTACAAGCGAAGACGTATGACAGGGCGAGGGCAGCGTGATTCATTTAGCGTTTTCAAGTGGTTGGTTCTATTTTTTAGAAAAGCCAGCTGATACGGCACCGATTATGCTAAAAGTGTCAACAATGGAAATGTCGTAAGTTATTATACGAGGTGACTGGTCGGATTTTCGTACTAAATGATGAATTCGTCTGCTAGGGCAAACGACTTCACGCAGACAGCTGTGGGAGAATGACGAGGTACTTTTCCTCACGCTTTAGCTCTGCATGATTTTCTTTTTTTTGTGATTCGTATCGTAACGCTGTCTGAATTGTGCCGTCTGCATGCGGCTGATGGAATGGTCACGATATTCCTGTATGCGTACGAGCAGCTAGTTTACACGGCTCTTCTTACGAGCTTCTTCTTTCGCTTATTTCTCCCTCTTTTTGAAATAAGTGTACCTAATCACCTGTTCGTTTTTTTCTCGCTAATGTTCTGCACCACTAGCCTGTGAGTGTCCACCAGACTTTAATTCTCCCCCTTGATCCCGTTATACGGATCCAGGGAGAGGTCTGGCGTACAGCTGTACGGTGAAGTTGTTTGTCAGCACCGAGCGCACGACGTTCTCGCCCGCATTGCTCGTTCGCCCGACGGAAGATAAATTAGAAACACTCGACGATGGACGTTTTTTGTCGTGTTGCAAATTAGCGTTACGCACGTACCGGTACGTTCCTTCGACGCCAAACGGGTATGCTGTATATAGGCGCCGGCGTCGGGGTCAGGGAAAAGAGGCAGCGGCATCGTGCTGGTTTGTCTTCTTCCTGAGGCCCAAGCTGCTCAACGTCTGGTCCCGTATGTGTAGAACTTCCTCAGTAAGCAACTTGAATTTGAATCTTCAAGTTATATTGGAATTTTTCTTCTTCCGTTTTAGCGGTTTGCTTCATAGCTAAAACGGTTTGCTCCATAGTCAATTAATTATCTGCCTGATGCATGTTCACGTGATCTGCTACTATGTAGGCACCATGACGAACGGAGTCCAATGTTCAAGGCTGAACGGTGCTTCGTGATTTTTAGGCTATGATGAGTCGCTCGAATCTACAAGAAAAGCTCGGAGAATGGTTTTCGTCATGCATCCGGTGGTTTGCGCATCTGCGCAGTTTCACTCCTGAGATCGCGACTTCCTAACGTTTAGACGGTTGTACAAGGAAACTACCGACCGAAACAGCCAGATAGAAAAAGATGAAACCTTGCTTTTCACCAGCGATCCTCTTAGCCATCTCGTCCTCATTCCAGCTACTAGTGCAGATCAAATCAGGGATTAATCTAGGTACTGACTCGAGAATGCCGAATGTGAGACTCGGAATATAATCCTGACAGACATTTATGCTATGCCGAGAAATGACACTACGGTAATCGTTTCTGTCGAATTTGGCGCGTACATCATTTTGTCGTGCAATGAACTGGCCTGGACGACTCAGAATTCGTGGTTGATCGATAACGGTGCGGCGAGCGGTCCAATTCAAATCCCTGATGGAGATCCGATCTATTGGAAGTTCGAAAACACGTTGTCAATGTATGTCATCGCTGCAATGAATGGGACACGGTACAAATGTGACGAGGAAGCAGGATGGATTCAGTTGAGCATCAATCCAAGTATGGTTAGCCTCTGGCTGACGCTCTTCGTATATATGCAGACTGAATGAGAGAGTTGGGTTTAGTGGCGCCCTACATTTGGCCCTTCTCGTTTTCTATCAAGGCTGAGCTTGGCAAGGTTCTCGTCGTGCGCTATCGAGTCGATGGATTCCCCAAACCGGTTGTCGATTGGACTCGTAATTCGGACTCAATCATTGGTGGGGGAACGATGTTTAATGATACGACGTTGATTCATCCTGTTGAAATGAGCACCTTCTCTGACGGCTTTAACTATACAATAACAGCCAGAAATTCTCAAGGAATTGCTAGAAGAACAATGCAACTTAATCTGTACTGTAAGAAAATGTTTTAGACAAAACTTCCTGTACAAATTGGAGAGTGATTTAGATCTCAGCGTGTCTTGTCGCAACGTCTCTTTGTGGAATAGAGGAACAACTATTGTCTGTGAAATAGTCACTTTTCCGTCCCTGAAGTCGATTGTGTTACAACGTCCAGTTGGCATTCAGCAAAACGCTACAACTCGAAACGGCACCAACCCACCTTTAGTGGGCCCGGGACGATATGATCCGTTCAAAAGTATCGTAACGTTTGTGGTACCAGAAACAGGTTACGGCGGAAAGTATGTAATAGCCACAGACAACGGTCGAAATACAACCACAACTGCTCTGACAATAGATAGTAAGTAGAAAAGTCAGACGTGAAAGTTATGAAAAAGGTAGCATATTAGGGCCTACACCGACAACTCGGGCACCTCAGGCACTAACAACTCGGGTACCAACAGCTCAGGCAGCACCAACAACTGAGGAATCAACAACGCAGGCAACTCAGGCTTCAGCTAAGAACAATGACGAAGAAGGTACAGATAAAAGAATCTTTAGTGTTTAGTAGAACTTCCTTCATGCAGGTGGATTGGGTTGGTGGATGTATTTTGTCATCGTTCTAGCATGCCTATTGGTTGTCGGCTTTGTTGTCGTACTTGTGATTTATTACAAGCGAAGACGTATGTCAGTGCGAGGGCAGCGTGATTCTTTTAGCGTTTTCAAGTGGTTTGGTTCTATTTTTAGAAAAGCCAGTTGATACGGCACCGATTGTGCTAAAAGTGTCAACAATAGAAATGCCGTAAGTTATTATACGAGGTGACTGGTCGGATTTTCGTACTAAATGATGAATTCGTCTGCTAGGGCAAACGACTTCACGTAGACGGCTGTGAGAGAATGACGAGGCACTTTTCCTCACGCTTTAGCTCTGCATAGGTAAAGATGATTTTTTTTTGTGATTCGTATCGTAACGCTGTCTGAATTGTGCCGCCTGCATGCGGCTGATGGAATGGATGCGTACAAGCAGCTAGTTTACACGGCTCTTAATTCTTACGAGCTTCTTCTTTCGCTTATTTCTCCCTCTTTTTGAACTAAGTGTACCTAATCACCTGTTCGTTTTCTAATGTTCTGCACCACTAGCCTGTCCACCAGACATTCTCTCCATTGATCTCGTTATAGGGATCCAGGGAGAAGGTCTGGCGTACAGCTGTACGGTGAAGTTGTTTGTCAGCACCGAGCACACGACGTTCTCGCATTAATTGCTCGTTCGCCCGACGGGAGATAAATTAGAAACACTCGACGATGGACGTTTTTTGTCGTGTTGCAAATTAGCGTTAGTTACGCACGTACGTTCCTTCGACGATCATATCGTCAAACGGGTATATAGGCGCCGGCATCGAAGGTTACATCGGAACAGATCGAGGTCAGGGAAAAGAGTCAGCGGCATCTAGAAAGAGGGCGACGTGTCGCCTTTGTTCGAGGACTCCTTGGTAGACCTAACTTACGCGACATTGTCGCTAAAAGAAGGACTACGCCTTGAATCATATTCGTTCTGGTTTGGTTGTCTTCTTCCTGAGACGTAGTCTAAAGGCCTGAGGCTGTAGCTCAACGTCTGGCTTCCCGTACGTGTAGAACTTTCTCTCCTTTTCTCCTTTTCTCTTTCGTAAGTAGCAACTTGAATTTGAATCCTCGAGTTATATAGAGGCGGTCGATTTTGCTACTTCCGTTTTAGCGGTTTGCTCCATATTAGCTGTCTGATGCATGTTCACGTGATCTGCTACTATGTAGGCACCATGGCGAACGGAGTCCAGTGTTCAAGGCTAAACGATGCTTCGTGATTTTTAGGCTAAAATGAGTCGCTCGAATCTACAAGAAAAGCTCGGAGAATGATTTTCGTCATGCATCCGGCGGTTTGCGCGTCTGCGCAGTTTCACTCCTGTCCTGAGATCGCGACTTTCTAAACGTTTAGACGGTTGTCCAAGGAACTACTGACCAAAACAGCCGGATAGAAAAGATGAAACATTGTTTTTCACGAGTCATTCTCTTAGTCATCTCGTCCTCATTCCTGCTACCAGTACAGATCGAATCAGACTACTTTGATCCAGGTACTGACTCGAGAATGCCAAATGTGAGACTCGGAACGTAATCCTGACAGACCTTTTTAGATGTTATAGCCATGCCGGAAAATAACACTAGGGTAATCGTTTCTTTCAACATTTACGGGTCCCTCATTTTGACGTGCAATTACTCTGGAGGGAACCCGCATCGGACGCCTCCGAATTCGTGGTTGATCGATAACGGTGCGGCGAGCGGCCCAATTCAAATCCCTGATGGAGATCCGATCTATCGGAAGTCCAGACGCATGTTGACAATCTTCTCTGTCACCGCTGCAATGAATGGGACACGGTTCAAATGTGACGCGGCGGCCGGATGGCTTCAGTTGAACGTCAATCCAAGTATGGTTAGCCTCTGGCTGACGCTCTTCGTATGCAGACTGAATGAGAGGGTTGGGTTTAGTGGCGCCCCGCATTTGGAGCTTCTCGTTTTCTACCAAGGCTGAGCTCGGCAAGGTTTTCGTCGTACGCTATCGCATCGGTGGATTTCCCAAACCGGTCGTAACTTGGAGTCGTAATGGGACCTCAATTGTTGGTGGAGGGACGACGTTCAATGATACAACGTTGATTCATCCGATTAACATGAGCACATTTTCTGACGGCTTTACCTATACAATGACAGCCAGAAATTCTCAAGGAATCGATAGAGAAAGAATGCAACTTAATCTGTACTGTAAGAAAATGTTTTTAGACAAAACGTCCTGCACAAATTGGAGAGTGATTTAGATCTCAGCGTGTCTTGTCGCAACGTCTCTTTGTGGAATAGAGGAACAACTATTATCTGTGACATAGTCACTTTTCCGTCCCTGAAGTCGATTGTGTTGCAACGTCCAGTTGGCATTCAGCAATACGCTACGACTCGAAACGACACCAACCCACCTTTAATGGGCCCGGGACGATATGATCTGTTCAAAAGTATCGTAACGTTTGTGGTACCAAAAACAGGTTACGGCGGAAAGTATGTAATAGCCACAGACAACGGTCGAAATACAATCACAACCGTTCTGACAATAGATGGTAAGTAGAAAGTCAGACGTAGAGAGTTATGAAGGATATATCGTGTATTAGGGCCTACACCAACAACTTGGGAATCTCAGGTACCAACAACTCAGGTGCCAACAACAACTCAGGCACCAACAACAACTCAGGAATCAACAACTGAGGAATCAACAACGCAGGCAACTCAGGCTTCAGCCAAGAACAATGCTGAAGAAGGTGCAGATAAAGAATCTTTAGTGTTTAGTAGAACTTCCTTCATGCAGGTGGATTGGGCTGGTGGATGTATTTTGTCATCGTTCTAGCATGCCTATTGGTTGTCGGCTTTGTTGTCGTACTTGTGATTTATTACAAGCGAAGACGTATGTCAGTGCTAGGGCAGCGTGATTCATTTAGCGTTTTCAAGTGGTTGGTTCTATTTTTTAGAAAAGCCAGCTGATACGGCACCGATTGTGCTAAAAGTGTCAAAAATAGAAATGTCGTAAGTTATTTGGTATATGAGGTCGGATACTAAATGATGAATTCGTGTGCTAGGGCAAACGACTTCACGTAGACGGCTGTGGGAAAATGACGAGTCACTTTTTCTCACGCTTTAACTTTGCAGAAGTCAAGATTTGTATCGTAACGCTGGCTAGCTGAATTGATGTGCTGCTGCTGTAAGTGTATAGTCTGCGTACGAGCAATTTTGCTTATTTTTTTCTCTTTTGAAATAAGCGTAGACCTAACAGTTTTTTTCTTTTTTGCACCGTAGTAGTGTCACGGTACTGTAGGCGCGCACCGGTGAAGTTGTTCAGTTTCTCAGCACCGAGCGGACGACGCGTTCTTGTCCGTATTGCTCAATTGCCCGACGAGACGATAGAATCGATGGACGATAGACGTTTTCATTTTTTGTCGTAAAGAAAGTGACATGCAGCCTTTTGTTCGAGTTGATTATGTCTCTCGGATAGGTAATCTACGTTCACGTGATCTGCGCGCTAGGCGCCCTATGCAGACCCCGCGAAACGGACTTGCGGAGCCGTCACTGAGTGATTCACTTAGATCAGTACGTGCTTCAAATTGACAGGGAAGCTCAAAGAATGTTTATTATCTTCCCATAATTTACGGAGCTTCGTACGGGGCCTGCGTTTCCAATGCGGGACCTCGCGTTTTCGCCTTCAAATTTCGCCGCCCGACGCCGCCGTGACCGCGCTTCGATCGCGCCGCTGCGCTTCGAACGCCCTTCCGCGCGATCGATTGAACGCGCGATCGTCGGGACCCCCGCCGCGGATCCTCCTCCGCCGCCGCTTTCCCGAGCCGCCGATCGCGCCGGAATTCCAAACGCGACGTCTCGCGCGGGTTCTCTACCGGTCCGAATCGAGCAATCGCCGCCGCGAAGTCGCGTTTCGCCCCAATTCGAATCGCCTTAGAGTGCGCTATGCATATTTTCTCCGCCGCCATCTTCCTTTGTCTTTCCGTTCTTCCATGGCTTCTTCCGCGCGAAAGCGGCCTCGCAGCGAGCTTCCAGCGACTCCTGGTAGAGTGCCCTGCCCTTGCAATACGTGTATCCCTGATGCATGTTTCCCCCCTGAGTTAAGTTTACCGCATAGTGGAATTCGCAGTGTACCATTCCCTGCTTGCAGAGTACGTATCACTGATGCATGTTTTTGTGCAATTGACACTGTACCACTTCCTGCTTGCAGGGTATGTATCCCTGATGCACGTTTTCCCCCTGAGTTTACTGCATACTGTGCGTAGTGCAATTCACAGTGTACCATTCCCTGCTTGCAGGGTATGTATCCCTGATGCATGTTTTTCGCCTGAGTTTAATACCGCATAGTGCAATTCACAGTGTACCATGCCCTGCTTGCAGGGTATGTATCCCTGATGCAGGTTTTCCCCCTGAGTTTACTGCATACTGTGCGTAGTGCAATTCACAGTGTACCATTCCCTGCTTGCAGGGTATGTATCCCTGATGCATTTTTTCTCTCCTGAGTTTACCGCATGGTGCAATTCGCAGTGTACCATGCCCTGCTTGCAGGGTATGTATCCCTGATGCACGTTTTCCCCCTGAGTTTACTGCATACTGTACATAGTGCAATTCACAGTCTACCATTCCCTGCTTGCAGGGTATGTATCCCTGATGCAGTCTACTATTCCCTGCTTGCAGGGTATGTATCCCTGATGCATGTTTTCCCCCTGAGTTTACCGCATAGTGCAATTCGCAGGGTACCATGCCCTGCTTGCAGGGTATGTGTCCCTGATGCACGTTTTCCCCCTGAGTTTACTGCATACTGTACATCGTGCAATTCACAGTCTACCATTCCCTGCTTGCAGGGTATGTATCCCTGATGCATGTTTTTCGCCTGAGTTTAATACCGCATAGTGCAATTCGCAGTGTACCATGCCCTGCTTGCAGGGTATCTATCCCTGATGCACGTTTTCCTTCTCAGTTTACTGCATACTGTACATAGTGCAATTCACAGTCTACCATTCCCTGCTTGCAGGGTATGTATTCCTGATGCATGTTTTTCGCCTGAGTTTAATGCTGCATAGTGCAATTCGCAGTGTACCATGCCCTGCTTCCGGGTATGTATCCCTGATTCGTGTTTTCCCCCTGAGTTTACAGCATATTGCAGTTCACTTGCGTGGCAGCTTTAAATGATGGGAAGATAAACGATGTGCCGATTTTGAAAAGACAAATCGTTAAACTCATCTTTGCTGCGAAATAGAATTAGGTTAATTTGCCCGGTTGCGGCTCTTGGACAAGGACCGGTCTATTCACAGCTGCAAAGCGGCTCCGGTCTATTAGTAGCGCTTGAAACGAGAGAGGTTATTTCGCATCTTCAGTAGGCTGGACCATATGCAACAGCTAAACGCGCGACTACTGCGCAGATTGATCTGAGCAGTGAATTGACCGATGCGACTACTGCTGCTGCTTTTTCTTCTGCTGCTGCATGCAGCGATTAGCCCGGTTGGAGCAGCTGTGAATAGATCGTGACCGTCTGCTTCTGCTGCGATGGGACCGCGCGATTGGGTAGAGGAGCGGTTTACTTATATGCCGAGGCCCGCTACTGAAGCTTTTTTAGTGGGCAAGGACTATCATGTACAGCAGTTACGAATGACTTACGACCGGATTCAGCGCAGCTGCAAATTACCAAGGATCGGCTGCTGTACATGGACCCGACCGATTACCGAATGTCCAAATAGATGACAAAATAGTTACGATATGTTAATCGGGCGCCTCCAAACAAACCAAGTTGGTTTACAGCGTAGGAAATGACCAGAGTATACAGCCTGAGATTTCACCTTGAATAGCTTTTGCGGCTGTAAATGAGCTTCGACAAGAAACTGCAGCTGTATTCCAATAAGCTAACGCGGGTAAAAAAGCCGTAGCTAGCCCACGTAGGTCGAATTGCAGCGGCGCTTAAGAGACCCGATTCGTGCATTAGAGATATAGCGTTAGAGATATATAGCAGAATAGAGTCGTAACGGTCGCAGAAAAACCGGCCTATCAGCGAGCGGCACTGCGGGTTGACAACACGCTGTAAAATGCCGTTAGAATATTGCAAGAAACGGCCGAATAAGCATAATTTCATATGCGCTCATGTCTGAATACAAACGCCTAAACAACCCGTTCGATGAACGGGTAAATCAGCTAGTTATAACTAAACGGCACCATACATAGATGATGGCACGTCCTTTGTTTGCATGCGTCTGCGCAGTTCCACTCGTTATAGCAACTTCCTTTTGCTTAGCCAGTTTGTCGATCGAAGGAGCCACGCGCCGACAACTGTGACGAAGGACCCGACCATTTATTGTACAACACTTACAGCGGCGCCAAATACCCGAACCGGATAGAAGATGAAACCTTTTCTTCATGGCATACTCTTAGCCATCGCTTCCTCATTCCTCCTGCTAGAAATCGAATCAGGTACAGACAGCGCGCGACGCGATATCGATCGCGAGCCCCATACGACTGAGGGTCCCTGACCTTTTCTCTATATAAATTAAGTCTCGTTCCCGATGCCGGCCGGAACTGACACTACGACGACAGTCGCTGTCGACCTTGACAGTCGCGTCGAACTCCAGTGCAAGGACGGTAAAACACATCCGACGAGTTCGTGGTTGATCGATAACGACGCGACAAGCGACGGCGGCATTCAAATCAGCGACGAAGATCCGCTCTACGAGAAGTCGAGCTCGTCTATGGGAGGCGTGTTGGCAATCAAGTCTATCGACTTGGCGATGAATTGGACGCGATACAAATGCGAGTCGGCCGGCGGATGGGTTCGATTGCGCGTCAATCCAAGTACGAGAATCTACGTAGTTCCTCATGATGAAAACTTCATGAGGGGGGTTTGGTTTAGTGAAGCCTAGCATTCAGGGCATTCCGTCTTCTATCAAGGCTGAGCTCGGCAATGTTCTCGTCGTGCGCTATCGAGTCATTGGGGCACCCAAACCGCATATTGATTGGAGTCGTAATTCGGACACTATCAATGGTGGGGGCACGGACTTTAATGATACGACGTTGATTCATCCTGTTGAGATGAGCACCTTCTCTGACGGCTTTACTTATACAATAAAGGCCTCGAATTCTGAAGGAATGGATGCAAAACACATGCAACTCCTTCTGTACTGTAAGAAAATGATTTGAATAAAAAGAATAGGAACTAGGGTGATTTAGATCTCACTGTGTCCTGCAACGTCTCTCCGTGGAATAAAGGAACGACAATTAGCTGTAACATTAGAACGTTTCCGGCTGTAAAGTCCGTTGTACTACAACGTCCAGTTGGCATTCAGCAAAACGCTACAACTCGAAAGAACGTCAACCTATCATATCTCCCGGGACATCCTCCGCATAAAACTGTCGTAACGTTTGCTATACCGGAAACGGGTTACGGCGGAAAGTATGTAGTAGCCGTAGACAACGGTCGAAGTCAAACCACAAAAGTTCTGACAATAGATGGTAAGACTGAAGAGGAACGTAAAAGTTATGAGCGAGGAAAGCTGTGCTATATTAGGGCCCACACCGCCAGCTTTGCCAACAACTCAGGCACCAACTCGGGCAACTCAGGCACCAACTCGAGCAACTCAGGCACCAGCGAAAAATGATGACGATAACAAAGGTACAGATCAATGAATATCTATCTATATATGTATATGTGTCAGTGTGGAAATGTCCTCGCAGGTGGATTGGGCTGGTGGGTGTATTTCGTCATCGTTCTGGTATGCCTTTTGGTCGTCGGCGCTGTTGTCGCCCTTTTGATTTATTACAAGCGAAGACGTATGTCAGTGGCGCGGGCAGCGCGACTCATTCAAGAGTGCATGGCTTATCCTATCCTATATTTAGAAAAATCAACTGAGGCGGCACCTATTGTGTCAACAATGGAAATGCCGTAAGTGTGCGAGGGAACGCTACACGGCAGGGCAATGATTTTCGTACACTAAAATGACGATTTCATCTGCTAGGGCGAACGAGTTGCCGCAAAAGCCGCCCGTATCCGAAACGACGCTCAACAACCCCACGTACACAAACGGCACGAGAAAAGACAAAGTACGCACCCCTTGTAGCTAAACGCCGCTAAGTACACGAGATTAACATTATTTATTCGATTTGGTACAGCCCAATCCGGCAGGTCAGTACGCCGTGCTCGATTTTTCTCAAAAGAACGGCACGCCGTCGAGCAACGGTGGGCGCACGGATTACAGCACCGTAGCGACGTAGACAAAGAAAGGGAAGCCAGGCGGCTGGAAATGACGAGGCACTTGATTAGATTTACGTTTGGACTGCAGAAGTAAAAGAGTTCGTTTCTTTCTGTCCTTCTTTTTTCTTTGTGATGTGTATCGTGTTGTGTATCGTGCGTGTGTGCTTGCGTGTAATAACGATGCTTCAGTTGTCATTTCCACCCGATTTCTGCTTGCCTACGTCCACAGCCGCAAAGCATCGGACTAACGCAATTGGGGTTGGACTAATTAATTTCCGCCCTTCCCTTTTTCTCTCTCGCCGCGCGCGCGTCCGCCAATCGACGCAACGCGGTTTCGCGGGCCATCGGCGCGCCAAACGATCGCACGTGCCCCACTCGCTTTGATCGGCTCCGCAAGCGGTACGCGGCTCGTTCCTACATCGAATTAGTCCTAATTCGATGCAGACGTCATTCGGCTTCTTGCGATCGACTCGGGACATTTCGCGCGACCGCCCGATCGCTGGACAACGCAGTCGACACCCCCCTATGGAACGCAACGTCCACGCGACAACGCTGCTGGCGCTTGGAATCGTTCTCGGATCGTGCGGTAGGCGAAAAACGGAGCGGAAACGCGCATCACACTTCTAATTCCAACCCACGCACGCGTCTAGATTCGAAAAGCGTCGTTCTATTCGAACGCAACGTGAGCGACGCGTTCGATTTCTATCCGAAATCGGGCGCCATCGAAATCGACGAAGCGGTGACGCTTCGATGTAATGGATCGTCTACGAATGGGACTAAGAGAACAGCAGCTGTTTGGCTTCGTCGAACGCTGCACGACGACGGCGACGGCGTCGACGTTCGTCGCATCGACGATGCGACGTATTATCATCTTACCGTCGATTCGCTTCGAATCGCGAGATTCGACGCGAATTACGTCGGACAGTACGCGTGTAGGCGTGGTCCCGATGGACCGATCGGCGACTGGGTCACGTTGAAGCTTAGAAGTGAGAGCGTACCACTTGACCACACCACCGCATTTTTAATTAGCGCTTTGTTGTCGTCAGAAGGACGCCGACAACGCGCGTGTCCTTACCTCGATCCGCCGTACGACCTGTGGAAGACGAACGACACGATACGAATCGAGGTCGACGTCGATTGCAAGTCGTCGTTTAGCTTCTTTTGGATCCAGCTGCGTCATTACGGACGCAAGGATTGGGACAATTTGCCCGAGACCTTCTTGAAGAGCAGTTCGATCACAAAGAACCTTCGACCGGCCGGCATGATGGAATATCGTACAGCCGCCTATGTGGCAAGCGCGATCATGACGAGTCGTACGCGAATCATCGAAACGTACCCAAACGGTGAGAGAAAAACGTGGCTCGCGTCTCCCGTATACGCGACGAGTGTCCCGTACCGATTACGTCATAACTCGCGGAAAAGTATGAGCAATAATTATTAGGAAGCATGGGTGATGCGTCGCTTAGATATCTTCCCGTAAACGAATTTCTGCTGTGCGCACCACATGGAGTTCAAACCCCAAAACGGCCTCATTTGACTTCGACAATCTGTAGTGCTTAATTAGGAAGCTCGGCCCCTGGCCTTTGTCTTGTCACAATGTGGAGTAAAAGGCTGCATGGCATACTTGTCTAGCCACACGGTTGCTTACACGTGGCCACTCTCTTTGCATGACTACTACTACTGTATAACCAATGCCACATACATTATCTATACCTCTTTAGCTCCCAGTCACGGTCCGTCCGTTATAAGTGCTTCTAACGTCGAAGTGAACGTCTCGAAGCCGCCGTCCGTCAATCTAACCTGGGATTTGGTCGATGACAATGAGATCATTGGTTATGAGGTCAATCACAAGATAGCTGGTCAGACGACAGGACAAGACAGTTTTCTCGTACCCGGCCAGCATCCGTCAGTATTGATTGTCTTTCCGCCTGAAGACATAGGACTTTCGCATGACCTTGTCGTCTACGCGAGCAACTGGGGACCATATCGATCGCCTCCCAGTCCCCCGGTATCAATTGTACCAGCCACCGGTATGCAAAATAGAATAATGACGTCACAGATTTATAGATTTTTTTCTTTTCTTTTCTAAGGTCCAGGAGTACCGCAAAATGTTAACGTAACCGCTAAGGACTCCTGCAGTGTTTTCGTTTCGTGGCTCGAAAGCCTCGATGCGGGCGGCTTGCCTTTGACTGGGTATAACGTCGTCATCAGAAATAATAATAGTCAGGATACGACGATCAGAAATTTGGACGCCGTTCAACAGCGCATTCTCATACCCTTTTCCCAAACGGACGGCGGCGTTTTCTGTTCCGTTGAAGTGGCGGCCATCAATTCAGTCGGCCAAAGTGGCTTCGTTTCAGTTCCAGTGGAATTACGAGGTAAACATTATGTGACAAATATGTTTTTTTATATATATCACAATATGGTTTTCTTCAGATTGTTGCACTAAAACAGAAACCGTCGATCTGATGTCGACGGAGGGGATGGCGTGGGTTCGTATCGGCATTGGCGCGGCGTGCACTCTCCTCGCCATCCTTGTGCTGGGAACGGTGATCTACTCCGTAAAGAAGGCGCTGGGTAAGAAGGCTGTGCTTGCGTCGTCGCGAGGTCGTTCCGATGGATTGGAAGTGCAGTACAGCCGTCGTCGACGTCGTCGTCGTCAAGACGAAGAAGCGTCCGACGAGGCTGCAGACGACGTCGACGGAGCGGAGCGTGCTGAGATTGTGTGCGTGGTAAAGCGACACGAGCCGTTGGCTCGGATTGTTTCCTTTACGGACAAATTGCCGTTTGACGCCCCGCCGCCGTATGCAACTGTGATTGCTGCCGACAAGGCAGCGGTGACGGTGACAGGGCGAGGAAAAGAACAGACTGCTGTGTGAAAAGAGAGAGAGAAAGACTTATATTTTAATGCCGTGCTAGTGGTTGCTGCTGTCGCTGTTTTATCTTCAGCGCCTGCCTAATACTGTATTCCCAATTGTCTTCGGTGTGCTTGTAACAGCAGCAGAGGAGGCAGAAAAGAGATATAGATATACAATCTTGCGTGTTGTTATTATAAGTGCGCGACATGAGACCAACATCAGTGGAAACTGAGAGCTGAAAGCTTCCAAACGAAAAAGACAGAAAAAACAGCTGAATAGAATATCTACAGCAGTATGAGGGAAGGAACTGATTGTCTGAATCATAATGTGATATGCGGTGAGGAGACAAGCCCATTTGAGTAGCCGCCTACAGATCACACTTTCACCACTTAGGTCATACCAAAAGGTAAGATTCCCGGGAACGGGTTACGTAAGAGTAGATTGCGCGAGACGCAGTGCTCAAAGAGAGGAAGTGTTCTACATGTTGTTTATATTGTTCTTGCGAGTTTTCGCTGCCACAACTCTTCTCTGCGGCGTCGGTAAGTGTAGGCCTCATCGCGATCAAATGACGAGCGCGACCTTCTTATCGTCTTTAGTCGCCGTCGTCGAAGACGCGACGATCTTCGAGCGCAATCACGGCGACGGTTTTGATGTTAGTAAATTTAATTAAGTGCTTGTCAACAGTTAGCCAGCAGCGACGGAAAGATAGTTTTTATTGCGCGGGTTTTGACATCATGCAAACTTTGAAGCTAATCGTAGCACAAAACTAACAGCAGCACATATTCCACTATCAAATAATGAAATTACGCCCGCAACGTAAAAAAGAAGTCGGTCAAAGGATTCACACATAAATTGAAGTGACAGAAAGTTGCTCAAAGGAGTCTAAACGATCAACACTATAGTAAGACGGGGTACCTCCTACAGCAAAGAGACTCTGGCCATCCACAGCTACCATCCCATGCAGATCTCGCTCTTGCTGCATGTCTGGCAAGCTGACCCATTTTTTGGCTCTGAAATCAAGGCGGCCAACTTTCTTACTCGCGTCTGAGCAAGAGGCGTCAACAGTGCCACCAGAATATACCAGTGAGTCACCTAGCGCACCCAGAGTTGGTCTATAGGATGTAGTCGGTGAAAATAATTCGCAATGACGGTTTTCTAAGAATAAGGATTCGATGCTGTTTAATCCTCCAGCTTCTTCCTGCCAAATGTCGCCTCCGCCAATATAGAGCACATCATGAATAATTGCACAGGAGCAAAGACCTCTTTTATCTTTCATTTCATAGTCATCGTATTTAACTCCAGTTTGTACATCATACACAGTCACTAAGGTAAGACTCTGACCATCTCTTACACCACCAACGGTATAGACTTTTCTGCCGTTCGGATGACCAACAACAGTGCTGTACCCAACCCCTTTTAGTGAAGACAATTCAAAGGCATTTTCCCACACACGCGCTTTTTCTTTGTATTTTGCAATTGAATGATAAGACCAATTTTCGTCAAAAAAGTGCCCGTATAATTGGTCATCTAATTGAAAGAGGCTGCTTAGGTGATTCACATCATGAGGAAACTTTTCAAAACGATAAGGAATACTTGTCCACTTGTTGTCTCCGCAGCTGAGAGCGTACAATTCATTTTCACAATCAAAATGTCCAGCGTAAACAGTTTTCGACCGTTCCAAGAAGGTCACTCTGTTCATATAATCCCAGGGTTTAGGAAGACACAAGGGCATCTTCAAATTTTCCTATTTAATAAACAAGTGAACGAGGAACCTAGCCAATTAAGTCGGCACGCAGATTCGCGTAGGAGTAAATACATTTGCAAACACTTCCGGCAACCCCCAATTTCCTGGCACGACTCTCTAAACACTAACCTGGATTGAATTCCTTGCTCTTGATGCTCTTCCAACAGTCATAGGCAAAGACTCTGATAAGGAAATAGTTGGTGGTTCACTTGACTCAGAACTGGCAAGGAATTCTCGCTGGGATCGTTGGATAGAAGAATCGTCGTCAAAAAACGCATCTCTCGGCGCTTTCACATTGAACGTCTAGCACAAAAATTCCAGTAAATTAGAATCGAACCCTTTCCGGTTCGGTCTTTCTAGAGCAGATCACCGAGAAGGGTCCAAAGCCTAAAATGTCGCCATTGTCATCGTCGTCGTCGTCATCGTCGTCGTCGTCGTCGTCGCCTCCGTCGTCGTCATCATCGTCGTTGTCGTTGTCAGGACGCTGTCGGCGCCGTCGCCGCATCACAGCCACTTTAGGAATGGCGTTATATCGCGAGATACGTCATCCAAGCGTGCGCTACCGTAGACCATATCAATCGCCTCCAGTTCCTCTGTATCAGTTATACCAGCCACCGGTATGCAAAATAGAATAATGACGTCACACTTGATTTATAGAATTATTTTTCTTTTCTTTGCTAAGGTCCAGGAGTACTGCGAAATGTTAACGTAACCGCTAAGCTAGGACTCCTGCAGTGTTTTCGTTTCGTGGCTCGAAAGCCTCGATGCGGGCGGCTTGCCTTTATAAAGTCGTCATCAGAAATAATAATAGTCGGGATCCGACGATCAGAAATTTGGACGCCGTTCAACAGCACATTCTCGTACCCTTTTCCCAAACGAACGGCGGCGTTTTCGGTTCCGTTGAAGTGGCGGCCATCAATTCAGTCGGCCAAAGTGGCTTCGTTTCAGTTCCAGTGGAATTACGAGGTAAACATTATGTGACAAATATGTTTTTTTATATAATCACAATACGGTTTTCTTCAGATTGTTGCACTAAAACCGAAACCGTCGATCTGATGTCGACGGAGGGGATGGCGTGGGTTCGTATCGGCATTGGCGCGGCGTGCACTCTCCTCGCCATCCTTGTGCTGGGAACGGTGATATACTCCATAAAGAAGGCGCTGGGTAGGAAGGCCGTGCTCGCGTCGTCACGAGGTCGTTCCGATGGGTTGGAAGTGCAGTACAGCCGTCGTCGACGTCGTCGTCGTCGAGACGAAGAAGCGTCCGACGAGGCTGCAGACGACGTCGACGGAGCGGAGCGTGCTGAGATTGTGTGCGTGGTAAAGCGACACGAGCCGTTGGCTCGGATTGTTTCCTTTACGGACAAATTGCCGTTTGACGCTCCGCCGCCTTATGCAACTGTGATTGCTGCCGACAAGGCAGCGGTGACGGTGACAGGGCGAGGAAAAGAACAGACTGCTGTATGAAAAGAGAGAGAGACTTATATTTTAATTCCGTGCTAGTGGTCGCTGCTGTCGCTGTTTTATCTTCAGCACTTGCCTAATACTGTATTCCCAATTGTCTTCTGTGTGCTTGTACAGCAGCAGAGGAGGCAGAAAAGATATAGATATACAATCTTGCGTGTTGTTATAAGTGCGACATAGGCACAAGAGAGCGGAAAGAACAGAACGACAGCTGAGTAGACTATCCATAGCAGTACTGTAGGAGAGAAGGAACTGATTGTCTGAATCGAAAATAACAGATCGTCTGAGGAGACCGCCTACAGATCACACTTTCACCATTCGTGGTCAAAGCTTAGGTCATAAGATTCCCCCGAACTACACCTAGAGAACTGGTTACGTAAGAGTAGACTGCACGATGCTCAGTGCTCACAATTTCCCAACGAGAGGAAGTGTTCTCGCACGTTGTTTATGTTGTTCTTGCGAGTTTTCGTTGCCGCAGCTCTTCTCTGCGGCGTCGGTAAGTGTAGAACGACGAGCGACCTTCTACAGATTATCTATCGTCTCTAGTCGCCGCCGTCGATGACGCGACGATCCTTGAGCGCGATCACGACGACGGTTTCGACGCCTATCCGATCTCCTCCTTCGTCGTCGCAAACGCTCGCGTTACGCTCTTCTGCAATCGAACGAACGACTCATCGTTTCACGCCGTCTGGCTGTATCGCGATCGCGACGGAACGGCGCAGAGCGAGAGAATCGTATCGCGTGCGTTTCCCGATCACGAGTTCAACGCTAGCGCGCAGTCGTTGACGATACGGCGATTCGGATCGACGTACGAGGGACTGTACGGCTGCGCCACGAGCTGCGGCGGACCGATGCGCGACGGCGGTTTCGCATCGCTGAGATTAGCCGGTGAGAGTGCTGGGCCATTTATTTCTACTCTAGTCTAGTTGATTCTCTTTCCAGCTCCGCCAGATATGCCCACCGTCGATATTTCCGATTCGGTGACGATTCGATGTACACCCACGGCTCTGCCTCCGCCGACGCGCGTCTCGCTGTGGCGCGAAGGCGTCGAGATAGCGCACGGTGCCACGAATGTGACGCATACGATAGCGTCGACGACGCGCGGCGATTCCGGCGCGTACACGTGCGTTGCTGCCAACGAGGCGGGCACGAGAAATCAGACCGATAACCTCGTTGTTCAATGTATAGAATCAATACCCACAATAGATTTAGACCTAAGTGATTCCCATTCTTGTTAGATGCGCCTGAATTTCGTCCGGCTGGTCATGTGAATCTTTTCTACGTAAAACGTGGAGGTTCCATTCGGTTTTCATGTTCCTTTGACGGTGTGCCACGTCCTCTGGTTGAGTGGTATTTTGACGGAATGAAAATTGGAGAGAGCTATTCTTCAGATTTCAACGTTACAGATGCAGATAGAAAAGATGGGGGTGTATATTGGTGCAAAGGTCGAAATTTGCTGGGAAAGACTGACGGGGTCAACATGACGCTGAGAGTTCGAGGTCTGGTGGGGTGCTAGAAATTGGCCAGCCTTTTATTTTCATTTAATTTAGTTCCGCCTGATCCACCCACAATTGATACACATAACGTGGAGAAAACCAATAGCAGTTTGACTCTGACGTGGAATAAAGGTCACGATGGGTTCAGTGATGTTATTGGCTACAGCATTCACTACAAGGAATCGGCAAAATCAAAGTGGTTACCAATACTGTTGAATTCTTCAGTGGAGACGATGTATACTCTCACGGGATTAAAGGCTTTTACCGACTATGACGTCAAAGTGGCAGCAAGAAATGAAATGGGAATTGGAACTTATAGCACGTCTTTCACGGAGAAGACTTATCCTAACGGTAGCCCACTTACCCCATAGCCTTTCTTGTTTTAACTTTTAATTTTTATTAGCTCTCAGTGTTGGACCTACTGATCTAACGTATGGAAATCTTACTCCGACATCAGTTCATTTAAGATGGAAGGTAAGATGTTCCAAGTCTTTCCTTTTTTATCTTGAGATTATTTCTGATAAGCCTGTTGACGTTTCACGTTTATCTGCCGATGAGGGATCAGTTCTGTTCTATAAGGCGGTATTTGAAATCAACGGCGAGGTAATGGAGATGACCAGCCTAAGCCCAAACTACATGCGAGCAAACATTAGCGATGATCTTCAATACACCGTTATGGTCTACGCTTGCAATAGTATTGGTTGTTCGCCTCCCAGCAATTCAGTCACGCTTAGCTCAGGTAGATTGATCACAGTGTCAGTAAAGGAGCATTATTAACTTAGATACGCTTTTTTGTTGTTAGAAACTCAAAGCGTGGAATGGTGGATTATTGCAGCTTCTGTTGGTGGCAGTGTGATTCTTGTTGCTTTGATTATAGGACTAGTAATATGCCGCTGTAAGAAAGATTCTAACAGCAAGCAAAAGAGTACATCTTAGGCATTTCTTTTTCTGTCTTTATGTGCCCAAATACATTCATCCCAGAACCAAAAACCAACGACTAGAAAGCGAACTCCCTGCTGTTATTTCCGGAGGTCTGAGGTCAAGCTTCAACGGCAGTCTTATTAGTCTTTCCAGCGTCGACTCGGCCACCAGCATGATAGAGAGCGGTGGCAAACGTATTGAGCAACAGCGAGACGAACATCAGAAGACTGAGCAGTGTTTTATACCGAAACGGCCAATAGTTGAACTGAAAACGAGCCGTCAACTTCTTCAGGTCGTCTTTGAGTATGAGAAAGATAGCCGTGAAAATCTGCACAATGAGCGCAACGCCCAGCACCCACGAAAGGCAATCGTAGAAAATTCTCACGTCGGGGCCGTCCTTCCAAGTCTCGACGAGCAAGCACACCGTATGCGGAATGGCGACGGTGCTCATAAGTGTTTTCGTTTTCTGACGGTCCGTTTCGACGGCTCCATTCGCCGTCGCCGGTGGGTCCGGTTCGCTTTCTGTCGTCGAAGCGACGAGACTTTTGCTGTCATCAGACGGTTTATCGCCGCCTTTGCCCGGTCTCGCTCTCAGTTCCATGACCGTATATCCGGGAGCTTTTCGGAACTTTCGTACGAAACAAGTAAAAGTAGTTATCGTGACGCGTGATAAATCAACAAATAAGGCAAACATGAACTACTGTACTAGAAGTCCGAGGTCAGGCTTCAACGGCAGTCTTATTGGTCTTTCCCGCCCCGACTCTGCCACCAGCATGATAGAGAGCGGTGGCAAACGTATTGAGAGACAACGAGACGAACATCAGAAGACTGAGCAAGGTCTTATACTCAAACGGCCAATAGTTGAACTGAAAGCGAGCCGTCAACTTCTTCAGATCGTCTTTGAGTATGAGAAAGATAGCCGTGAGAAACTGCACGAGGAGCGCAACGCCGAGCACCCACAACAGGCAATCGTAAAACATTCTTACGTCAGGACCGTCCTTCCAAGTCTCGACGAGCAAGCATACCGTATTCGGAATGGCGATGGTGCTCATAAGTGCTTTCGATTTCTGACGGGCCGTTCCGACGGCTTGATTCGCCGTCGCCGGTTCGCTTTCGGTCGTCGAAGCGACGAGGCTTTTGCTGTCATCAGTCGGTTTATCGCCGCCTTTGCCCTGTCTCGCTCGCAGTTCCATGACCGGATCTCCGGGAGCTTTCCGTGAGAGAATGACAAGTGGACAATTCCCGTACTATCTACGCATCCATGAATTTTTTGCGCTTCCTCATCCTAACTAGTCTCTGTGACGTCGGTGAGGACGAGATTTATCGTTTTATTCGACAACTCAATCGGAAATTTTATTTCTCTAGCCGTCGCCGTCGTCAAGGAGACGTTCGTATTCGAACGAAACCATGGCGACGGTTTCGACGCTTATCCAACGTCGTCCTTCGTCGTCGTCGGCTCGCGCGTCACGCTCGTCTGCAATCGAACGACGGAACCGTCGTTCCAGGCGATTTGGCTCTATCGCGACAGCGAAGCGACGCGGCAGAGCGAGAAAAACATTCCGCGCGCCTTCAACGATCGCGAATTCAACGTGAGCGCGCAGTCCCTGACGATACCGCGCTTCGAATCGATCTACGAGGGAACGTACGGCTGCGGGCGTGTCCAGGGGGGACAGATACTTGATAGCGGCTTCGCTCTACTTCAACTAGCCGGTGACCGAATTTCCAGTCAATATTTTCCGGGTTTCCTCACGTTTCTCTTTCGCAGTTGCGCCAAATTTTACCGTGTACGACGTGCCTACGGTAAACGTTTCCGATTCGTTGACGATTCGATGCGTGCCCTCGTCCCGTCTGCCGCCGACGCGCGTCTCGCTTTGGCGCGAAAGCGTCGAGATAGCGCGCGGCTCGACGAACGTGACGTACGCTAAAGCGACGGCGAGTCGCGCCGATTCCGGCGCGTACACGTGCGTCGCCACCAACTTGGCGGGAACGCGAAATCAAACCAAATTCCTAACCGTTCAATGTATGAAATTGAAAACTCGTATAATCGAGTTACAATGGCGTTTTTTGTAGATTCGCCGGAATTTCGTTCCGCTAGTCCCACGGGTCTTTCCTACGTAAACCGTGGTAGCTCCATTCGCTTTTCATGTCTCTTCGACGGCGTGCCGCGTCCTCTGGTCGACTGGTATTTCAATGGGGCAAAAGTTTCCGCGAACAGTTCGTCAAATTATGACGTCATTGCCGCAGATAGAGCGAACGATGGCGAATATCGATGCCAGGGTCGAAATCTGGTGGGAACAACTGATGGGGCGGTTGTCACTCTTAAAGTTCGAGGTCTGTTACAAGAGCCTTTGAGCAACAAATTTTATTCTTTTACTAGTTTCGCCTGATCCACCTACAATCAGCGCGAAGAGTGTGCAGAAAACGCGCACCAGTTTGACTCTCACGTGGTCTAAGGGACACGACGGGTTCAGCGAAATAACTGGCTACGTCGTTCGCTATAAGGAAGCTGCAGAATCGACATGGTCAACAAAGCCATTGAATTCCTCAGCGGAGACGACGTACACCGTCACAGGATTAAAGGCATTTACCGAGTATGAGTTCCAAGTGGCAGCAAGGAATGGGATAGGAATCAGTGACTACAGTGGTGTATTAAGAGAGGCCACCTATCCTTTAGGTAAGTGCGTCTGATTTCCAGTTAAACGCGTTGACTGTGTTTCTAATTTTCTTATTGCAGCTCTCAGTGTTGGACCGACTGATCTAAAATACGACAACCTGTCCTCGACGTCAGTGGATTTGAAATGGACGGTATGAAAAGACCCCGCTCGCTATAACCTTCTCCTCTTTCAAGTCCACTCTTTAAGGCCGTCAATACTTCGCGTTTATCTCCCAGTGAAGGATCAGTCATGTACTACGAGGCCTCGCTCGAATTGAACGGCAACGTCTTAACCCAGAGCGGCTCGAGTGCCAATTACATGCGAGTGAACATTAGCCCTGGTCGTCGGTACACGGTTCGGGTCTATGCTCGCAATTCGGGTCCGGATCGTTCACCACCTAGTAATCCGGTCACGTTTGACACAGGTAGGTTGGCCTCGATTGCAGCAACAACGTAGGCGCATTCTTTGATGATTAGAAGGTGATGGTAATGATGGCGACGATGATGACGACGGATCATCTGGGCTGAGCGTTGGAGCTATCGTCGGAATTGCTGCGGGTGGTGGTGTGCTGCTGATCGTTCTTATTGTCGTACTTAGTTGTTGCTGCTGCTGCTGCCGTAGCAAGAGCCAGAACGATTTCGTCTAAGTGCGGTAGTTTGGACTTATATGGTTAACGACGCCGTTTGCTAAAGGTAGCCAGCATGTTCTTGACTTTCGGTAGAATAGATGTCTATAGTATAGAACCTTTGTTTCTAAATTTTTGTTACCCTTTCTAAAGACTATGGTGTGTTTTTGGCTGTTTCTGTTGGATAGTAACAACAAAACTTTTTTGGAAAGAGACAAAGAGCTCTTGCTGAACGGAAGTGAGCAAGATAACCGAAAGCGCTTTCTTCGACTACCAGCTTGACTGAAAACTCAATCAACTAAGAGATACGTCGGTCTTCTCTTCAGCAAGTATATTTTGAGTACGAATCCGAGCATTGAGTCGGCAAAAAAGACGCGTTTTCCGGGACTAAAAGTAAACCGTGGGCGGAATTGTTTAAGGCTGTCATGTGAAATTGACCAATAGGGGCTCCGGTGGCATAACATAAGTGTCTCCTCAGCGCCTCTTCTCAATATTTTCACACTAACAGAAGTGAAACCAGAGTTGAAATCAAACGTGCAACCAATGGAGCCTAGCTGAGGTGGGAAAAAAATCTCCGGTCCCTGAAGCACTTTTGCGAGACTTCTTTGTTCCAGGCTTTCAATGTGTAAAATGGCGTTTGCACATCTCTATGTTTCGTTTCTGCTGCTTGTTAGCGCAGTTCTAAGCGCTCAAGGCATCACAGGCAAGCCGGAAAAGTTTGGGGTGGAACTGGGGACTCTGGGGACTCATCAATAATTGTCTATTCAGTAAGCGCTTATGCTGCCGGCTTGCCCGCTTACCACGCTCAGGTCGGCGACGCAATCGCGCTTACGTGCGTTGTAAGCGATGGAGCAAACGTCGCCGCTTACAGATGGCTAAAGAACGGAGCTGCCGTTTTGCCTACAAGTCGAACTAAGGGCGTGGGCACATCGTCGCTTCACATTGTTCGCTTGAATACCGCAGACTCGGGACTATACGGCTGTCAAGCGACATTGAGCACAGGAGAAGTGAAGGAATCTCAGAAAAAGGCGAACCTCACAGTATTTGGTTTGTTCATATGGAGCAACTTCCTTGATTTTCGTTTTACTTTCGTTATCCTGTACATATGCAGGCCCTCCTGAAATCGCATTTCATCCAGATGTCTTCTACCGAGAATCCCTCGCCGCTCGTTTGACCTGTCGTGGAAAGAACTACAACAGAATTGCTTGGTTCAGAAACGGCCAACTGCTCAATGGTCCAAGATATATAACCACTGGTGGCATAGGAGAGACTCTGACTATTCAAAACGTCATTCTGTCTGACGCCGGCTCTTACACGTGCGTAGCAAAGTCCACCAGCGGTGGAAGAACCGAGAAATCTCTCACGCTGACTGTAGAAAGTAATATAAATCTGCGTTCATGAAAAACGAAAGCAGGCGTTTTTGTTTTTGCAGCCGATCCCAAGATCGTTCTCCATCCTGCGAACGTCACCGTGCAGGTCGGCTTCCGAGCGACACTAACGTGCAACATTTCTGGTATTCCGACGCCGAGCAAGACCTGGTTTCAAGGCCGTACGCAGAAGACGGTCGACACAAAGAATATTAGATATGTTATACGAAACAATCGCGCGTCAAGCACGCTGGTCATCGAGAACATAAAGAAGACAGACGAAGACTACTATTACTGTGCTGGGTTGAACAATCACGGTCATGTCGAGTCGAGCAAAGCAAAAGTCATCGTAGGAAGTAAGTCTACCTAATTGGAGTTATTTGATTAACCGAGACAATATTTTCAATTTTCCTAATTGTCGTCTGCTGCAGGCCCGCCAACTCCTCCTCCGTCTGGCTCGGAGCCAATCAAGATAGTCGCCTCCAAGACAATAGCTTATGGCCGAAACGATAGTATCACTTGTCGAGCTCAAGGACTCGTCAGACCTATCGTTTCTTGGACGAAGGACGGGCAGCCCGTGAGCGATCCGAGTCTGTCGCAAGACGAAACGGGAGAGCTATTTGTTGTTAACGTTACCTACGATCACGCTGGTCAGTACGTGTGCACCATCGAGGTCGATGACCGGCCAATCTTAATTCAAATCGTTCACGTCGACGTTAAGGGTCGCTATATATAATGCACTAGTTGAGTATCTCCAGCATTGGTTATTGTATTTAGGTCCACCTGATCCTCCAGTGATCACAACAGCAAAAGTTTTAGATGGCGTCATCACCGTCAACTGGACAGATTCTTTGTTTGATGGCAACAGTCCTATTACCGGCTATGAAGCCTATTGGAGACAGGCAGCTAGAAGAGATCCCTGGTGGTCTGTGACGGTGGACAGGCGTTCTACTGTGATTGACGTCCGCTCTTCCTTGGTTGCTACTGGTATCTATACCTTTGATTTTGCGGTAAAAGCATCAAACGGTTACGGAAGCAGTCGTCATTCTGACATTCAGGAGTTCATGTTCTTTTACGGTATAGTCAAGCATTACTTTTGTTTTTAGGCGAATAGCAATAGCATGTTTAGAAATGAATTCATCGATTAGTCTTGATACTACTAAGGAAGCGCAGCAGCGGGAGACGACTTATGAAATTTTGGAAATTGGGTTTTCTCTTTTGGGGGCTTTTGTTTTGCTCTTAGCAGTAGCTGTAATAGCTAAGAGATGCTACAATGGACAAAAAGAAGTCAGAAAGGTACAACAGATGGAACGAAAATACTAAATTGAAATGTTATACAGGCTGCCAAGCCGTCTGAGAACCAGAAAGAGCCAGTTCAGATTACGTCAAAGGAAGAAAAATCGTTGGCCAAAGAAGAGCCTCAACGAAATTCTTTTTCTCAATACGTGCATGAAGAAAGGTAGGCAGCTCAGGACTACATATACGTACCCTAAAACATTTTTAGAAGCAAAATGGAATCAGTTACGTCTCGGTTCAACGAACCGCTCTTAGAATTGAACGAAACGCTTGTATAACTGAATGCGGTAGCTGGAGATTGCGATACGTACATATGTAGTGCAGCCTATAGGTTGTTTCTTTGGTTGTGACACAGTTGCGTTTCACGCTCCCTTTTGATTACATTGATTTGTACCTTCTTTGACGACACGTGAGGGGGTGGGAGCGGTAGCGCTGGCGTCATCGGTTCGGGTTCGGGACCCTCTACGACACAATACAGCGAGCCTCTCTCTCTCTCTCGCCCTCTCTCTCTCAGACTTGACTACCAGCTCTTCTTCGACAGGTTGTAACATCCGGATAGCTCAGTTGTGTAGACATATCAATAGTTTCGATCCCCGGACCCCCTACTAGGTTCGTGAGAAAGAGCTAGCTGGCGTATTCACTTTTCGCTGGACTATTTCAAGCGCACAAGTAGCGGTGCAGAAGTTCTAATTAGGGGATGCTCGGCAAAGGGGCTCCATTTCTCAATTTCGTCGCGTTGATAGTCATACTCGGCCTATTCTCTAAAACTCATCAGCAAAGTATAATAAAACTAAATCAATTTGTTCTATCTGTCTATAACCTTTGTCGTAGGCTGTAATGTTGCAGACGACGTCTGGGTGAGCAATCTTTCTCCAAACCGGTACACATATACCGGCGAACTTTTCGTTCTTCGTTGTCGTTCGGCCGCTATTCCTATAAACAGTGTTTCCTGGTATCACGATGGCTCAGCTGTAAAGCCATCCGTCAATACAGTCGATCTCACAGTATGGAGCGCAAAAGTGTCGAACAGTGGACTCTATACATGTCTAATCAATAATTACTATTGTGCAAAAGAGGTTAAAGTAATGGTTGTAGGTGAGTGTGCAATATCATTTGCTAGCATAATGCTAATGGAGGTTTTATATGTAGAAAATCGGGTGATAATACTCACCAGTCAGAAGGACGAGAGTGTATTCGCAGAGAGTCATGTAAACTTCACAATCGAAATCGGCTATCACGGTTACCTGACTTACACATGGCAATTGAATAACCAAAACATTTCTGATGAAAAAGAATCTGTTGACGGTCAAAAGTGGCTGTCATACAATATTTCATCAGTTTCAATTGCTAATGCCGGTCACTACTGCATTGTCCTTTCTCCTCATGCTTCTAGAATTGGCTCAAATAAGACTTGCTTTACATTACAAGTTATCAGTACGTTTTCTCATCCCAAAGTTATTGCACACTTGCTATATAACGTTAATTAAATAGGTCATCCCCGTAGTCCGGTCAACTTGCGCTGTACATCGAATATTGACTCAATAACTCTTACGTGGGAGTCTCAACGACATTTACCCAACCAAGATGAGGTGACGGATTATTTGATTACGTATGTGACGGCAGGTAGTGATAGTCAAATACAACGGACTGTGCCTTCTGGAAAACATGACGTCACGTTGGATCAACTGAAGTGGTGCACGCTCTATGACGTTGCCGTACAGTCAAAGGGCAAGGTCTTACTGAGTCATTCGATTCATCTTCAGTGCCGAACTACGATGCCCCAACTAGGTAAGACGGAGTACCCCTATTCTTTGCCATCCCAGCTGATTTTGTATCTCCGGACATTTTTTTTCTTTCTTCCCTTCGTCTCTTATTCCGATTCTCTGATCTGGGCAAACTGATTTCTCATTATGTTTCTCTGCGTACGCTAGGTCCAAGTAGTCTCTATCGTGCTGTCAGCGGAAAAGTGTTTTTGGCAAAGAACGGGGAGCAACATCCAATCTGTCTGACTTCAAAAGGCTTTGACGTGCTTTCGAACTACCGTCGCTCAATCTGTCTTCTGGCGTGGAAAGTGACCTTGAGCGCAAATGCTGCAGCTTCTAATCAGTCAGATTTTGTGGCTGAGTTAAAGCCTCCGTCTGATGGCACGAGCCATCTGGTCAGCCTACTGAGCTGTTCAGAAGATCAGGATATCATTGAACCGAAAACAGCTTATTGCGAGGATCGATTTCAGTTGGACATCACGAGCCAGTGTGCAGGTGAGCCTTATCTCGGTTCATGCCGGATAAGATATTAGCTGTCACTTTTAGGCGTTCCTTCGACTTTGAAGCCAAGTGGCACACCGCCGGAGAGCGGCGGTCTGTCAAAAGGTGCAAGCGTGATTCTTTATTTAATTAATTAATAGCTTCTAATCATCTTCTCGTTTAGAGGGACAGATCGCGTTAATAGTCTGCTTGATACTCATAGTTATTTTTTCATTTCTGGGAGGTGGAATCTGTTATGTCGTTAGAAAACGATGGCAAGAAAAGAAACGACGAAGAGAGGAGAGACAGAAGGAAAGTCGGAGAGAAGAGGAACGGCGGAGAGAGGAGGAACGGCGGAGAGAGCAGAGAGAGGAGGAACGGCGGAGAGAGCAGAGAGAGGAGGAAAGGAGGAGAGAGGAGGAAAGGAGGAGAGAGGAGGAAAGGAGGAGAGAGGAGGAAAGGAGGAGAGAGGAAAACTATCTCGCAGTGCGAACACGGGAACAGCAGGCGTTAGAAGGTGACTCTTGATTTGTGTTTTGCTCTTCGTGTCTGACGGCATTTGTTCTAGAGCTGCTTGGCAGGGTTCGTCGGATTGAAGCCGCAAGTGAAGAAGTTGCTGATTCACTAGGAGACGTGCAGAAGCTTGCCTCGCCAATGTATCAGTGTCAAAATGAAATTCTACAGAAATTTCAAGGTTAGTGTAATTCCTAAACTCGCGAAGTACCAAAACTACACTTGAGGCATCTAAGTCCTGCCTGCTACTAGGTAGTAGCTACTAGTAGGTTATTGCAGCGTAGCAAAGGTACTGCTGCTTAGTCGTACTCTAAATAGTTGCAACGGTTATTAGTTGCAAGAAACTCGTATGCAGTTCAGTTCTTTGCTACTTAGACAACAGGTGGTCGTCATAACGCTGCTTGGTCTTGCAGATTTTCGCGCAGAGATGAAACATTTGGTTCAAGCGGCAGGAGCAGACACCGTAGAAAATGCCAGTAAACTTTGTGCTATGGAAGACCAGATTAGAGTTCTTCACAGTGACGTTCGGGAATTTGCACATCGCGCAGAGATTGAGCGAAATCCCGCAGCCAGCGCCGAAATCTCGGCGCCGGTGTGTGCTGAGACTGAGCGAAATCTGGAGGTCAGCGCTGAAAGTTCATCGGCTGTTCAGCTATCGATGCTGCGTAATGTCGAAGCAGCAGAAAGCAGAGATGATTTGATGTCATCTGATCTGAGGGAACAGTCACAAATGCAATCCTTAGCGTCAGCTGCACGGCCGTCGCCAGCGCAACCAGGATTCGTTGACTTCAAAAGGGAAGTACGAGATGAACTAAAGCAATTCGAAGATAAGGTTTTTGAACGAATGGAGCAATTCTTCAAAGAAAAAAAAGATGACTCAGACGAAGTGCTGAGTGCACTGGGTCAAATTTACAGCACTATAGAGGAACAGGGAAAGCTCAACGGTCTGTCTCACTTTTCATGATAATGTCTAATGTTGATTCTCTAATTTAGATCTTGTGCTTACTGTCACTACCCTGTTACCTGAGTTGAAAAACTTCAAGAAAATTGTACTGAAGAAGTTGGAAAACGTCGAGGAACGTCAAATTCGTGATGTTACTTGGTCCCGTGATGCTTCTAGGTCCCGTGAAAAGCTGACGTCAATGCTTGAAATGCTTGAAAATTTCATTGACAGCAGTTCGAAGAAGAGCCGCGACGCAAGAGAAGGTTTGGAGTGTTTGATCAGGCGGCTTGAGTATGAGGAACGTCAGGCCAGCAGCGTGAATCAGACGGAGATGATTTCTACCATTCTTTATTTTCTTCTTCACTTACATACAGTCTCGGAAACGACGGTTTGATGCCTGGCCCGGTTCTAGTCTATTTATTGATTTGCTGGCGAAATAGTAACATTTAGATGAACTCTTCTAGTATCTATGGATGAACTGACCTTATGTTTTTTTTGCCGAGTTTTACGAGACTGACTTCACATACACATTATGGTGTCGTAAAGTCGTCCAGTAAGCCATTTGGCTCGCTTGCGTGCACTGCACTGTATACCTATAATAAGACTGCATAGGTCTATTTGACGTATCGGTTTGTTGCAGTGTCTGAAGTCTGAACTAAGCTCGAATGAAGAAAGTCTGAGACCGGAAAAGTGTTCGGGTCATTCCACTCGGTCATGGCGCACGGACGGGATCCCTTGCAGTGAAGACTTCTGCCGAAGTCTTCTGCTACGGCCTGATTGATGACAGACAGGGAGATTCACGACGACTTTTTGCGGAGTTCAAGAGAAACATACGGGTCTCTCGAAGTTACGAACGAATAGACCACTTGCACGTGACGTCACCGTCGACGTCACAGTCGAACCGATGACCACCTCCCCCGTACACGCTACAGCAAATGGCCGATTACTCGCGAACTATACCTGCTACGCTTATAGTTCCTCGATTGAAATGACCATTGGCATGCACTTCACCGTTATCTTCGACGAGCGCGCCCTACGCTTTGTTTCCGAGATATCGCTATGAATGGCTCTGGACGCGCGCTCCATTTTCTCCCTTTCTGCTATTCAGATCTAATTGGCATTTTACCCACCTGTGGAGGGGCCGTTGTCACACCCCTGATTTGCAGGATTTGCCCCGCGAAGCAGCTGCTTTAGTGCTATCGTCATTTTTTTGGATGCAGTGAAACTCGCGCCCATGTGAAGCCTCAAATTGGGTTTTTGCGCTGCATCATTGGCACTGTTGAAAACGAATGACCTATGAATGCGTGTGAAGAAAGCGCAATCGCTCTGTGTACACCTTTTCACTATTTCTCAGAGACTTAGAAGGTGCCGGAGTGTCGTACGTAAAAATAGTAAAAATCGGAAAACTGTACAGATATTATTTTTGCTTTCTGCACATGCACATAGGTGGGTAACTCTTTTTCAATACTACCAAGGATACAGCGCACAAAAACCCATTTGTGCCTTCGCATAGGCGCGAGTTTCACTGCGTTGAAAAAAAGACGATAGCGCTAAAGCAGCTGCTTTGCGGGGTA
Organism: Oscarella lobularis; assembly: GCF_947507565.1. Classification (NCBI taxonomy): domain Eukaryota; kingdom Metazoa; phylum Porifera; class Homoscleromorpha; order Homosclerophorida; family Oscarellidae; genus Oscarella; species Oscarella lobularis. Next base: position 3,109,267 of record NC_089175.1, read on the forward strand.
AATCCTGCCAACTAAGCGTTTGACAACAACCCCTCCACTGGTAGGTAAAATGCCAATTTGATCTGAATAGCAGAAAGGGAGAAAATGGAGCGCGCGTCCAGAGCCATTTATTGGAATATCTCGGAAACAAAGCGTAGGGCGGGCTCGTCTAAGATAGCGATGAAGTGCATACCAATGGTTCTTATTTCAACCAAGGAACTATAAGCGTAGCTAGCATAGTTCGCGAGTAATCGGCCATTTCCTGTAGCGTGTACGGGAGGGTGGTCTTCCGTTCGATTGTGACGTCGACGGTTACGTCACCGTGCAAGTGGTCTATTTTCTCATCCCCCTATCCGTAACCAGTCACTGTCAATGCTGTTGGAAATTGCTTTCTGTTCAACAACGGAACTTCCGTCCGAGCTGAATCATTCCTTCGCGCTCATCGAAGCTGTTGCTGAACGAAAGTGAGCGGGAAATGGGACCCTCTTCGACGCCTCGACTCTAAACTCGATTATCTTGCCAATCCATGCACATAGACTATAGCCTTAGGCAGGTATAGGTACTTAGAGTCAGGATAAAGGCTCGCCACGTTTCCTCTGTAAATATCTAGATAACAAGTACGGTCTGCGCGCTCGTACTACAGTAGATTTTGCATGATTGTCTGATACTATGAGGCTGTCATGGAATTGACCAACAGGGACTCCGTTGCCTAATTAGATCACGGACATCTTAGATTAAATAGTCTTCACTCAGCGTCGCTTCTCAATTTTCTGCACACATAACGGCACCAGAGTCAAAACCAGATATGCAACCGTAGGCCCACGAAGCCTCATCGAGGTCAAAAATAGCGGTTCTTTTTCTTCGGTCCCGGAAGCACTCCTTTTGTTTTTTGCAGGCTTTCATCTTTGAAATGCCGTTTGCACATCTCTATTGTGTTCTTCTGCTGCTACTGCTTGCTAACGCTCTCCGAAACGTTTATAGCATCACAGGCAAGCCGACGAAGTTTGGGGACTCTGGGGACTTATGGTTGTTTACTTGATCTCATTGCAGTCAGCGTCGAAGTTGCTGGCTCGTCAGCTCACTATGCTCAGATCGGCGACGCAGTCGAGTTTACGTGCATTGTAAGCGGTGCAGCAAAAGCCGTCGGTTACAGATGGTTGAAGGACGGGGTTGGCGTTTCGACTGCAAATCGAATTACAGGCATAGGCAGATCGTCGCTTCGTATCTTTCACTTGACTATCGAAGATTCTGGAGGATATGGCTGTCAAGTGACATTGAGCACAGGAGAAGTGAGGGGATCCCAGACAAAGGCGCGCCTCACAGTATTCGGTTTGTTTATCCATGCACGACTTCCTTCAATATTTTTACCTTCGTTTTCCCTGCAGGCTTACCTGAAATTAATTTTTATCCAGATGTTTCCTATCAAGAATCTCTCTCCGCTCGCTTGACCTGCCGTGGAAAAAACTATGACAGGGTTTTTTGGTTCAGAAACGACGAGAAGCTTTTGCTCGATGACGACCCAAGATACGAGATCACCGATCACATAGGAGAGACTCTGATTATTAGAAACGTCACTCTGTCAGACGCTGGCTCGTACACGTCCCAAGCAAAATCCACAAGCGGTGGAAGAACTGAGAAATCTCTCACACTCACCGTTGAAAGTAATACATATCAGTGTTTACTAGTGAAAAACGAACGGAAGCGTTTTGTTTTTGCAGCGGAACCCAAGGTCGTTCTTCATCCTGCAAACGTCACCGTGCAGGTCGGCTTTCGAGCGACACTAACGTGCAACATTTCTGGTATTCCGACGCCGGGCAAGACCTGGTTTCGAGGCCGTACGCAGAAGACGGTCAATACAAAGAACATTAGATATGTAATACGAAACGATCGCACGTCGAGTACGCTGATCATCGAGAACATAAAGAAGACAGACGAAGACTACTATTACTGTGCTGGGATGAACGATCACGGTCATGTCCAATCGAACAAAGGGAAGGTCGTTGTGGGAAGTAAGTCTACTAATTGGAGTTTATTTGATCAACTAAGACAATGTTTTCAATTTTCTAATCGTCGTCTGCTGCAGGTCCGCCGACACCTCCTCCGTCTGGCTTGCCGCCAATCCAGATAGTCGCCTTCAAGACAATAGCTTATGGCCGAAACGATAGTATCACTTGTCGAGCTCAAGGACTCGTTCGACCTATCGTTTCCTGGACGAAGGACAAGCAGCCCTTGAGCGATCCGAGTCTGTCGCAAGACGAAACGGGAGACCTATTTGTTGTTAACGTTACCTACGATCACGCTGGTCAGTACGTGTGCACCATCGAGGTCAATAACCGGCCAGCTGTGATTCAAACCGTTCACGTCGACGTGAAAGGTTGCTATATAACTAACGAGTTGGGTGCCTATAGCAATGGTGGTTGTGTTTAGGTCCCCCTGGTCCTCCAGTGATCACAACAGCAAAGGTTTTCGATGGAGTCATCACCGTCAATTGGACAGATCCTTCGTTTGACGGCAACAGTCCCATTACCGGCTATGAAGCCTATTGGAGACAGGCAACTGGTAGAGATCTGTGGTCGTCTGTGACGGTGAACAGAAGTTCTACTGTAAACAGAAGTTCTACTGTGATTGATGTTCGATCTTCTTTACTTGCTACCGGTGTCTATACCTATGACTTAGCTGTAAAAGCGTCAAATGATTACGGGGTCAGTCGTCGTTCTGACGTCGAAGAGTTTGTGTTCTTTTACGGTATGAATACGCAGGTCTAATAAACTAAGACGGCAGTTTTCATGTGTAGTTAAGAATTCCTCAATTCTGAATCAGAATAAAACAGTCGAAATAATCTCCTCCTCTGAAATCGAAATTTTGTTTGCCGTTTTGGGGCTTCTGGTGGTTACTGGAATTGGCGTACTACTGAGAAGCCGTTGCAGAAAGAACGTTTCTAGACAAAAAGAAGTTCAACGACCCAAGGTGAGCAGCACTGGACACAATCGTTCTACTAACAACTCACACTATACATAAACAGGATAGCACAGGGCAGAAAATCCGAGAGACTCGGAATGCGTCGGCGAAAGAAGAAAAATCGGCCAGACAAACAAGTCGACCAACTTTTATCGAAATTAATCCATATGAAAAGTGGGCCTGGCTCAGTATAAAGCGCTGAAATGCTCTGATTCTTTTCTTAGGAGGAGAACGCAGAGTTATTCCCACGAGCCGCTGTTTAGTGGCATTGGCACGCCTGTCTAGCAGACAGATAGCCTGCTGCACGTTTTGTCCAGTTCGCTTGGGTCGCTGTTGCATGAAAGCTCGGAATTCGTCTCGGGTCTGTTTACCTAGGCAAGTCACGCTGTCATAGACTGTATGTTATTACCAGGACAGCTTCCATTGTCGCGCAACTTTGTATATAAAGCAATAAAGCGTTCGGCCGATGCCTCCGAGGCTCGGCCGATTACGGTTCACGACCTCGTGTAGAATGCGCGTGTAACGCGCGTCATCCGCCGCGTCATCTCTAATTAAATGGTTCGGGAGCTTCGCTACTGTTAGTTATTTCTAAAGGGTCCGTGGTTAGAGCAACTTAGACGTCTGCCGCGCTCACGGTTGTTGTGGCGACATTGATAGCTTCCTTGGGCCGACTGACTAGGTGAAAACAGCGGGCGACGTACGTTTCGCATTCAGTTTCGGTCTGCCCTATCTCGTCTCTTCTCTTCTGAATTAACTTTCACACTCATCGATAAAAGTGTTAGGAACGTTTCAAAGAGCACAGACATGTCGTACTGTACACCGAAGCGGGGCCTCCAAATAGGTTCAACCTGTCAGTCATGGCATCTAAGGAGACGATACAGTCGATGTCACAATTGATTCCATGAAAATCTCAAGCAGTGGATTTACGTGTGCGTAATTATGGTAATGCGGAAAAGAAATTTATAAAAGTTATAGGTGAGTGAAGTCAGGTGCCTGAGTAATGACGTCTCTAACAGAAGCGTTTCACATAGAAAAAAAGATATCAGTACTTGTGAGTCCGAATGACACGGAAGTGCACGCCGGAAGCCACGCCGTCTTCAGAATCCAAGTGGGAATTGACTATGATTTATTGACAGTCACGTGGAGACATAATAACCGGAATATATGCTATGAAGTATACACTGTGAAAGGGTCAGCGTGGCTGTCATGCAACATTTCATCAGTCTCAGCTGCCGATACCGGTCGCTACTGTGTTGTGATTGATTCTTCTTCTCGTGGCATTGATTCCGAGACGAGGTGCTTCACGCTCCGCGTTATGGGTACGTTCCTTTTATTGGATTTTAGTTTATTTGCTCATAATGTTTGTAGAGCGTTCCAATAGGCCGTTTAACTTAGATTTTGCGGCTCACCAAGTAGTGACTCGTTATCCATTTCATGGGATTTCCCAACCAAATAGCTTTCTGGTCTCGTGTCAGGAAGCTGCAGGTGCGAGTGGGTTTTATCATCACGGTGCCTGCTGGAAAGCAGCGAATCACGTTGTTGGGACTGAAGCCTTCAAGTCTGTTCCTTCAGTAGTTCGCGTTTATCTCCAAGTGAAGGATCTGTCATGTGGTCTTGCTCAAATCCAAGGACAACGTCGTAACCCGAACTAGCTCAAGTGCCAATTTCATGCGAGTAAACATTAGCCCTGGTCGTCGGTACACGGTTCGGGTCTATGCTCGCAATTCGGGTCCGGATCGCTCACCACCTAGTAATCCGGTCACGTTTGACACAGGTAGGCTGGCCTCAATTTGCATCAACGTGGGCGCATATTCTTTGCTGATTAGAAGGTGCTGATAATGACAATGGATCATCTGGGCTGAGCGTCAGAACAATTTTGTTTAAATTTGGGCTTATGTGGTGCCCGAGGCTCAGCTTCACCGTTAGTCTGCTTAGTGATTTGCTTTCTTTAGTAAAATAAAGAGATACGCCAGGCTTATGCAAAGCGACCCAGGGAATCGATAATTTTGTCTCTATTGTCTTAGCTATCCAATAAGAAACGAGGCCGTCTCGTGACTCCGTGAGATCGTCTTAGCTATCCAGTAAGAAACGAGGCCGTCTCGTGACTCCGTGACATTGACCAATGAGAGAAACCTTCCGTTGTCACAACAAGTGCCCAACGGCGACTCTTCTTTCACTTTTTGCACGCTGACGGTACCAGAAGCTGAGACTGAAACAAAATGAAGAAGACAAACCCAAACTGGAAAATTGCTGGTCTCTTCTCTCCAGTCCGGAAAGCACTTTGCATGACGAGACTTCTTTCTTCAGGAGCGTGATGTGCAAAATGCTCTGTGCACATCTCTATTCTCTGCTGTTACTGGCACTTGCTAGCATCGTTCTGAGCGTTCATGGCATCTCAGGCAAGCGGGGAAAGTTGGGGGACTCCCACAGACTCATTGTTTATACTCGATAGTGGACGCATATGTGGCGGGCTCGCTTGCTCACTACGCTCAGGCCGGCGACGCTGCAATCAAGTTTACATGCGTCGTGAGTGACGGTGCAAGCGTTGTCGCTTACAGATGGCTAAAGAATGGAGAGGCCATTTTGGCGTCAGATCGAATTGTGGGCGTTGGCACGTCGTCGCTTTTCATATATCACTTGAGTGCTGGGGACTCGGGAGGATACCGCTGTCAAGCGACGTTGAGTACGGGAGAAGTGAAGGGATCCCAGACAAAGGCGCACCTTACAGTATTCGGTTTGTTCATCCCATGGATCTTCCTTGATTTCTATTTTTTATTTTTCCTGTACACATATGCAGACCCTCCTGAAATTGCATTTCACCCAGATGTCTTCGATCGAGAATCTCTTGCCGCCCGTTTGACCTGTCGTGGAAAAAACTACGACAGCGTTTTTTGGTTCCGGAACAACGAGCGGATCGACGACCACCCAAGATACGAAATCGCTGATCACATAGGAGAGACGCTCATTATTAGAAACGTCACTCTATCCGATGCCGGTTCGTACACGTGCGTAGCGAAGTCCACTATCGGTGGAAGAACTGAGAAATCTCTTACGCTGATCGTAGAAAGTAATACAAAGAGAATCTGTTGATGAAAAACGAACCAGACCCTTTTGTTTCTGCAGCCGAGCCCCAGGTTGAGCTTCATCCTGCGAACGTCACCGTGCAGGTCGGTTTTCGAGCGCAACTTACATGCAACATTTCCGGTATTCCGACGCCGGGAAAGACCTGGTTTCGAGGTCGCACGAAGGCGACGGTGGATACAAAGAACATTAGGTATGTCATACGGAACGATCGCGTGTCGAGCACGCTGGTCATCGAGAACGTAAAGAAGACAGACGAAGACTACTATTACTGTGCTGGAACGAACCGTCACGGTCACGTCGAGTCGAACAAAGCTAAAGTCGTCGTGGGAAGTAAGTCTATCTAAAAGAGTGTTTATTTGATCCCTAAAGACAACATTTGTGATTTTCGTTATCGCTGTAGGTCCGCCGACGCCTCCTCCACCTGGCTCGAAGCCAATTGAGATATTCGCCTCCAAGACAATAGCCTATGGTCGAAACGATAGTATCGCTTGTCGAGCTCGAGGGCTCGTGCGACCTATCGTTTCCTGGACAAAAGACGGGCAGCCCGTGAGCAATCCCAGTCTGTTTCAGGATGAAACGGGGGAGCTATTTGTCGTTAACGTCACCTACGATCACGCGGGTCAGTACGTATGCACCATCGAGGCCGATAACCGGCCAATCGTCATTCAAACCGTCCGAGTGGACGTTAAAGGTCCCTATCTATATACTCGAGTGAGTTTGGCTTCTGGTATGATGGCTGTATCGGTTTTAGGTCCGCCTGATCCTCCAGTGATCACAACAGCCAAAGCTGTACACGGCATCATTACCGTCAATTGGACAGATCCTTTGTTCGACGGCAACAGTCCCATTATCGACTATAAAGTCTATTGGAGACAAGCAGCTAGACGAAATTTGTGGGCGTCTGCGACGGTGGACAGAACTTCTACTAAGATCGACGTTCGCCCTTCCCTGCGTACCTCCGGCATCTATACCTATGATTTTTCTGTAAAAGCGTCGAATGGTTACGGAGTCAGCCCTCGTTCTGACTTCGAAGATTTCGTATTTTTTTACGGTACGGATGTGCAGTTCTATACATATGAAATAAGACAGTAGTTTTTGCATGTATAGATAAGACTTCCTCACTTCTGACTCGAAATGGAACAACCGATGTGACGTCGTCTCCTGAATTTCTCGAAATTGGGTTAGCCCTTTCGGGGCTTATCGTAGTGACGGGCATTGTTGTGCTAGCCACAATGCGTTGCGAAAGGAGACACGCCAATGAAAAAGAATTTCAACGACCCAAGCCGATTCATCAGCAGAAAATGCAAAATGTGTCGATGAAAGAAGAAGAATTGGCCAAGCAAAACTATCGAGAAGTCTATGAAACGTAGGCCAGAATTAATTATAGCACTGATGACTCTCTGACTCTTTTTCTAAGGAGAATATTAACTTGCAGTTGGTCCAACAAGTCAACGTTTGTCTAGCAGACAGACAGACAGATAGTCTACTGCGTGTTTTTACCGAGTTCCCGTCGCACGACCCGGAATTGCTCTCCCGTCCGCTTGCTTAGTACGTCATGGCCGTCATTCGATCGGCCGGACAGCTTTTATTGCCGCGCGACTTTGTATAGAAAGCAAAAGGCTGCACATTATGCCCTTCGTGGACCGTCCGCAACTAAGAATCCATGATGGACTTCCCTGATGAGCGTGCGCGCGCTTCTTACGCACGTAATTGATTTGTTCGGGCAATCTGTTCGGGCAGCGTATCCCTGTACACGAACGCGAGCGATTATTCAACGGATCAACCCGCTCACGACTGTGCGGAATATTGATCGGGTCGGTGAGAACAGCAGGCGACGTTTCACCTTCAGCTTCCGTCCGATCCGTCTCACTCTCAGCTGTGAAAATTCCTGTCATAGTTCCATCCCGTCCATACTTGAATGGTACGAACGTTTTGAAGCAAGAGATGTTAAGTAAAGAAAAGCGGGCCTCCGTATAGGTTCAACCGCGTTTTCGAACGATGATGACGTCAACTGCTTTCCTTGTTTCGATACTACTTGTAGGACTCTTCATTCCTCGAACATATCAGCAGAGTATTAAATTTGAATCTGTTTTCTATCTGTCAATAACGTCGTCTTGTAGGCTGCAACAGTTTGCGAGATGACATCACAATAAAAACACATCCTCCAAACCGATACGTGTATTCGGGGAGGACGCTAATCCTCGAATGCATTTCGACGCGTCTCTCTATCAATAACATTGCTTGGTACCATAACAACTCTTCTATGACTGGCTACAGAGGAGTCAAAGCAATCAATGTAACAATCGATCCTACGACAATTTCAAACACCGGTTCCTACTCCTGTTTGGTTAACGATCACTACTGTAACGCAAAAAAGGCTTTTGTAAGAGTGATAGGTGAGTGCACACCGGGCGTAATGCCTCTGATGATAGAGAGTTTTTTTAGAAAGAGAAGTTACAGTACTTACAAGTCCCCAGGACCAGCAAGTGTACGCCGGTAGCAACGTCAGCTTTCGAATTCAAGTGGAAGCCTACTCCCACTTATTGACGGTCACGTGGCGTCTTGATGATCAAAACGGATTTCGTGTCCTACGCGCTGTCGAAGGCGTAGAGTGGCTGTCGTACAATATCTCGTCAGTGTCAACGGCCGATGCCGGTCGCTACTGCGTCACCATTGATCCCTCGTCTCATGACATGGACTCAGAGAAGAGGTGTTTCATGCTGAATGTAATTGGTACGTTCTCTTTATTTGTTTATTAGTCTATTTGCTTTTACGTGACGTCTGCAGGTCCGCCTGATGCTCCTCTAAACATCGATTGCGGCTCACCGACGAGCAACTCCTTGTTCATTTCATGGGATGTCCGACGAAATACGCTCAGTAATCAAGACGTGCCTCGCAGTTTTCTGGTCTCGTGCGAGGAAGCAGCTGGTGGCAGTCAATTTCAAATCACGGTGCCTCTCGGAACGCAACGAGCCACGTCGCCCAGACTAAAGATGTGCTCGGTCTACAACGTTACCGTCTGGGCAAAGGGAGAAGTCCTCCTGAGCAGCCCAACTCAACGTCAGTGCCGGACTTCAAAACTACAACTGAGTAAGACTATATTGAATACGCGTAGGTGTCTATTAGTATTAATGTAGTTAAAGTATTGTACAATTCTGACCTCTCCTCCGCTCCTTTGACTACCTGGTAGTTAATGAATTTCGTTCTTTTTCTAGCCTCGAGTAGTCTCTTTCGCAAGGGCAGCAAAGTCTTTGTGGAAATAGACGGAAAGTCGCGGCCAATGTGTCTGACTTCAAGTGGGTTGGACGTGCTTTTGGGCCGCGATCGAGAGAAAATCTGCGATTTGGCGTCAAAATTGCCGTCGTATACAAACGCTGTTACTGACGTTGGCTATTTTGTAACTGGGCTCTCCGACAACGCTGCATCGTCAGTCGAATTGAATGACTGGGTGACTTGTTCACTGGACGACGATGGGCCTGAAACGACGTCTTGTGAGGATCGAAATTTGTTCGACATCGCGTATCAGTGTCTGAAGCAAGGTGCACCTGGTACCTCTCGCTTATATGAATAAATATATAAATGAATGAATGTAGTATTGCCACCTTCTCCAACTCCTGACGCCGGCCAAAAGGACGCGACGGGTAATTCCAGAGCTCTCTTAGCAGGTGAGAAAATATAACTGTTTTTTTTTTCATTTTCCACCACTTAAGTTTTTCTTTCTCTTGCAGGACTAGTTGCTATTGCAGTGCTTGCTGTAGCAACGATTGTTGCAGTATTATTTTATGTTTATTATAAATCTCGCCAAGAACGTCGAGTGGAACAGCGGTTTGAAGGTGCCTTTCAATACTTTGTTTCATCTACTCACATCTGACTGCGTTTTTGGTCTAGATCTGCTTAGCGAGATCCGTCGCCGGGACGACGGCATGAATGCAGAATTTGCTGATTCACTAGAAGACACATTGGAGGCCGTCTCGTCCAATTCTAGACGTCAAATCGAGGAGTTAGCTAAAGGTTGGTTCGTTTGTTTGTTTCTCTTCGCAGCATTTACACGTGCCGTGGCGCTTTGTTATGCATTGTAGATTTACTTCACTGTCATCGGGATGAAATAGAGCATCTACGTCAAATGCAACTCGATCGAGCAGAAGAAGATGCGAACGAAACTAGCCAAAGAATTTTGGCATTAGAGAATCAGATAAAAGTTTTTCGCGAAGAAATTCAACGGACGAACGAAAGCAGTCCGGCGATTGAAAAATTAACGGCTCTGTTGAATAAAGTTTCGTCACTTCGCGATGAAACTTTGCGGGCTACTGCCAGTGCTGAACATTTAGCACCGGCACCGGCTAATCAGCCTATATCAATTCAACGTATGGTTGGGACAGAAGAAAATGGAAGGGATCCTTCATTTGGAATTGAACAATCGGAAATGCAGTCTTTAGCGTCGGCTGTGCGCCCTCCAGTACAGCAGCCGCCACTACGGCTGCCAGCGCAAAATTCTGACTTCAGAACAGACCTAAATGAAGCTAAAGATGAACTGAAGCAAGTGGTAAACGAAGCCGTTGAGAAATTGGAGTCAAAGTTGGCGCGGAAAATGGAAGGGGAGTCAAATGAAACCCAGTCTGCACTGGGTCAAATTTTCAGTGCCATTACCGAAGAGGGATGGGCTCTCAAAGGTTTGTTTCAAGATCTTCAAGATCTGTTTTTGTCAGTAATTTTCTGCGTGGTTTAGAGCTTGCTCGTTCTCTTGCTAACCACTTTTCTGGTGAGCTGGGAATAATAAAGGATGTTGTGCTAAAGAAATTGGGGGATATTGATTCTCAACGTCGTCAAGAGGCTGCCTGGTGTCGTGAAAAAATACAGGCAATACTTGACAGGTTGGACGATCGAGGTTCTAAGAAGTTTCGTAAAGCAAGAAAGGATTTCGAGGTCATCAAAGAACGGCTGCTCAGGCTTGAGTATGGCGAACGCCAGGCCAGCAGCGGAAATGAAATGGAGAAGCTTGGCAGCATTATTTACTTACTTAGTGATGCTGCTGTAAGTGCTGAAGAACATCCGCCTTCTTTAGATCCTTCCATGGAGCAAGACATGCGAACAGGCGAGTCCGCTGTAAGCACAGAAACACAGGTCTAATGCTGGAATTCATATTTTCTCTGCTTTATTTATTTGACTTGCAGGCAGGCACGTATACATGAATTATGACGTTTTAATTAGCACTGGTTGCATTAGCTGATGTTATGAATTCTATTCTAATAAATTATTGACAAATTGAAAATGACGTCTTCATGGACGTTGATACCTCTAGTAAAGCCCCCGTTAGGTCGATCATCAACCTTCCGATAGTGGCTACGGCCTGATTGACGACAAAGACTTTGAATACGACAATGAAAAGGACTTCATAAACTCTGGAGCGTTCGCTGAGGTCGTCAAGGCTCGCTTGAAGAAAGACGGAACCGGAAAAGTGCTCGATCTTCCAGTTTAATTAAGTTGCAGCAAAAGTGGCGACGCATCATGAATTTGTTGCGCTTCCTCATCTTAAACAGCGTGCTAAGCGGGCACCTTGAAGAAAGGCGGGATCCTGATGGCTTCATCGCCACTTTTGCTGCAAAGACTAGTTACCGTACATCTAGACATGAAGACATTAGTAAAGAAACTCGTTGAAAAGTGATCAATACTATTACTTTTTAGGCGATGAAGTTTTTGTGTTTTAGGCAAGGGAAATTTTGTGTTTTAGACGATGGAGTACAAGTTTGTGAAAAAGATCTGTAGCTCTAGACATGAACACCGATAAAGAAACTTGAAAAAGTGATTAATACTATTACTTTTTGAAGCAAGGAAGTTTCTAGGTGATAGAGTTTTTGTGTTTTAGGCGATGGAGTACAAGTTTTAAAAAAGAGTGAAAAAGATTCTGTTGTAGATTTACTGCAGGTCTAGACATGAACACCGATAAAGAAACTGGTTGAAAAAGTGATTAATACTCTTACTTTTTGATGCAATGAAGTTTTTAGGCGATGGAGTTTTTAATTAATCAAAAGACGATAAGAAAAGAGATTTCTGGAAATTAAAACTGGAAATCAGCGTGACGCTGCAGATCAACTTAAAAGGATGACCGAGTGTGCTGAGGAATCAGCGATGCTATGCATATCAGTAAAGAAACTCGTTGAAAAAGTGATCAATACTATTATTACCTTCTTTAGGCGATAGAATCTTTGTGCTTTAGGCGATGGAGTACAAATTTTTAAAAAGGATGAAAAAGATTTCCCGTAGATCTAGACATGCACATCGGTAAAGAAACTCCCTGATAAAGTGATCAATACTGTTACTTTTTTAGGCGAGTTTTCGATGGAGTTTTTAAGAAAGAGTGAAAAAGATTGCCTTCAGCCAGTTTTCGACAAAGTAGTCAAGCACGTGTGTGTAGGCGATGGAGTTTTCGTGTGCGATGGAGTATTTAGGCGATGGAGCGCTAGCTCCTAGACGCTAAAAAAGTTAAATAGAGGCGCGAACCGGGTTGAGCGCATCCCGACCTCGCCAAGAAGAAGAGAAAGGAAAATGGAGCCTCGCCAGCTCTAGAAGAATATCTAACACGTGATATCCGGGTTTGCACACGACTTTTTGCGGCCGACGGGTCACCTTTTTATCGCAGCCAGCTCCGCGTGACGAGTCGAGTCCATATCGCCGTTGTGGCGGTGTCTACTTTGCTGAAGGACACCACAGGTGTGTTAATTTTGGAAAGAGCCCCAGTCGGGGACCATCCTTTCAAGGCACGTTGTCGCACGGATTCTAGAGAGAATTCGTGGTTGTCGTCAGCAAGTCTATTCCTGATACGCGCAAACAACCACCCGAACGGCATCGTATCGTTTATCAGCCTCAAGATATTTAGCCATTGAATTTAGCCATTGAAGCCAAAAGTACGGTAATGCAAAGGATCGTCGACCACCTAAGTCAAATTCCTTCATTTGTGCACGTCGAGGATAAAGTTCACAAAGACAGAGATATCACCGGTAATTCTCTCATTTTAAACTGTTACGTGTACCATCAACTGCTGTTGTAGAATCGAACTTTTTTGGCTCAGTTGTGTGGCGCTACGTGGACGCCAGAGCTCTATTATATTACGTCGGCTTTGGGTTGGTATTGATTCGAAACTGGTCATTGTTATTCTTATTTGAAACATTTAGAGGGAAAATAGAAGAATTAGAAGAATTTATTTATTAAGAATTTCATTTTGGTAAATGTTAATTAGTAGGCGGCAAGTTTGTACTATAGTACGTACTAACAAACTGCACCTTTGCGTACATTCTTGCGTCCTTTTAGAGACGTTAGTCGTAACTCTGCCTCTTTTCTCTACGCTAGAGACAAGGACTTGATGTGTAAGGAAGCCGTTATTCTTACACACCTAAAGCCACATCAAAATGTGGTGGGCATGTGGGGCTTCTCTCCCAATCCAAAGCACTTTGTCTTGCTGTTGGAATACATTGAAGGAGGGTCTCTTGAAGAATGGCTGTTTCCTGGATTGGATTCGCTGGCAAACAGAAAGCCTATTGATATATCTCTTTGGAAACATCGAATAGACATTGCCTGTCAAGTTGCCAAAGGGCTCTCGTACTTACACGCTAATAAGCCATCTATTGCTCACATGGACATGAAGTGTTCTAACATACTGATGAAGTGTGAAGATATTAATTTAATTTGCAAGGTAAGTCACGCAAATGTGTCAGCAGGTCCTCTATTTTCACAACTGCTCTTACGGCATAGATAGCGGATTTTGGTCTTTCTAAAGTGAAAGCCGTTTCTACTCGATCAAGACAGACGCAATTTCAGGCATCTCATTTGGACACTACTCCTGGTGGGACACAGCGTCGTTTGTCAGCAGAAGCAACAGAAGAGTCACGTCCACTTGAGTTGCCAGCGGGTACAGCTCAGTACATGGCTCCTGAGCAGTTAAACTGCAAGGTTAAAATGAATTCTGAATTTCATCGTTCTCTTATTGACGTCTACAGGTAGTCATCTTTGGTCTTTCTATTGCTTCTGTAGCGTTATTGTTGACTTTAGCTTTGGCCTCATTCTGTGGGAAATACGAGAACGAGCTGTAATTTTTCAAGGTATGGGGTCTTACGCCGCTCTTTAAAAGTATGCGACCAACGCTGCAGGTTTACCTCTTCAAATGATTGTTGTGCACAAGAACAACGAATTTCTCCCTTATAATGAGGAGGAGTGTCCGGGTTGTCCTGATGAGTACCAGTCACTAATACGTGATTGCTACAATAAGGATCCAGAGAGAAGGCCTACGAGTTCTGGTAAGGGTTACACGAATCACCGATGTTTGGTTCTTACATGGTAAGGTGCCAATTGTTTTTAGATGTTCTTCAAAGACTGGAAATGATGAAGCCGCACGCAGGGAAAGATTTTAGAAAGGCATTTCATGGACTCCCTGGCTCTGCAAGAGCACCTGAAGCAACGACAGCAACAGCAACAACAGTACAGGTTAGTTGAGGCATACATAGTAGAGTAAACAGTGAAGTCTCTACAAAGCCTAAACATATTTATCTTTTTTGTTGACTGTAGACATCTGGGGTGGTTCTTGAGAGTGTGACAAGTAGCTTGGCTGAGGCCTCCCTGTCTACCTTCTCGGAAGACATCATTCGGCGGCATGTTGTAAGTGTTGTGCTTGGACTATTTGTGCGGCTCTTTTATTTTGGTTAGGAGCAATTGAAAGCTAATATTGACGATACTGAAGCGTTTGCAACTGCTGCCAAGTTGATTCATCAAATTGCTTCAGGTGTACTTAGAGACCCAAAAGAGGATAAATTTCGCAGAGTTAATACCGGTACTTCTCTAAAGATATACATACCTGTTGCGTGGCATGAGCTGCTGTTGTAGAGTCAAAGTCATTTGGTCCAGTCGTGTGGCGCTACGTAAAGGCTAGAGCTCTATTTTATCATGTCGGCTTTGTGTTGGTATTGATTCAAAACGAGTCGTTATTCTACTGATGCAAAACATTTAGAAAGAGGATAAAAGAATCTATCTTTCATTTGGAGCAAACCTTGAGGGCCTGAGGATTCTTTGTTTCATCTTTGAAGGCAATGGTCTTATGTGCGGATATGAGTGTATAACAACATTTTCTGCTTCAGATCTATTGGCTACTACACTACATGAAAAAACTATTGCTAAACGAGAAAGAAAAGAAGAAGAAGAGCTAGCTGAGACAGCGGAAGAGACTGTTGTAGATTTACTTCGCAGTCTTCTGGATAAAATAATACTTGTACAAAATCAACTCAATCGAGCAGAAGCAGACACTGCCCAAAGAACGTCGGCATTAGAGAATCAGATAAAAGATTTTCGCAAAGAACTTCAACGGACAAACGAAAGCAGCCAGGCAATTGAAAAATTAATGGTCCTGTTGAATAAAGTTTTGTCACTTCGCGATGAAACTGGGCAGAACTTGCGGGCTACGGCCGATGCTGAACGTTCAGCATCAGCACCGGCTGATGCGCCTCTGTCATTTCAACATATGGTTGGGGCAGAGGAAAATGGAAGGGAACAATCGGAAATGCAGTCTTTAGCGTCAGCTGTGCGTCCTCCACCGCCGCCGAAGCCGCCGCCACTACCGCAACCAGAGCAAAATCCTGACATCAGAGCAGCCCTAAATGAAGCAAAAGATGAACTGAAGCAAGTAGTGGAAGAGTCAAAAGAAATCCGATTTGGGCTAGGTCAGATACTCAGTGTCTTTGCTGAAAAGGAATGGGCTCTCAAAGGTTTGTTTCAATTTATCGACAGTGATCTGTTTTGCCAGTGATTTTCTGTTTGGTTTAGAGCATGCTCTTTCTCTTGCTGACCAGATTTCTAGTGTGCTAGAAAAACTGGAGATTAATGATTCTGAACGTCGTCAGGATGCTACGTGGTGTCGGGAAAAAATACAGTCTATACTTGACAGGTTGGACGATCGAGATTCTAAGAGGCGTTGTGAAGCAAGAAAGGATCTCGAGGATATCGAAAAACTGTCCAGGCTTGAGTATGGCGAACGCCAGCAGTGGAAATGAAATGGAGAAGCTTGGCAGCATAGTGATGTTGCTGTAAAACATCCGCCTTCGTTATATCTTTCTATGGAACAAGGCACGAAAGAGTTTGCTGTACGTGCGTACAGATTGAGAAACACAGCTTTAATGCTGGAATTCTTATTTTCTCTTTTTTATTTATTTGATTGCAGGCAGGTGCGTATGTACACGTATTCTGACATTTAGTAGTTTTGCATGCCTTTCGAGTTATTTTTTGGATTGATTTTAGACGATGTATGAATTCTAATCAGTCTACGGCTATTAAATTGGCAAATTGAAAATGACGTCTTCGTGGACGTTGATATCTGAAGTCCCCGTTTACAGTACGTCGAACAATGCAGCAGAATCTTTCCTATGGCCGCAGCCTATTTCAGGAAGATGACTTTGAATACAACGATCTTACCGACTGTATAGGCGCCGGAGCGTTTGCGGAGGTTTTCAAAGCTCGATTGAAAAAGGACGGAACCGGAAAAGTTCTCGATCGTCCACTGTTGGTTGCAGCAAAGGTAGTGACAAAGCCATCACGTTCGCGCCTCTCTCCAAGGTAACCTCCCTCGCATTACTACACTGCACAGTCCAGACGTGGCTCGCAAGCCAGGGCCCCCCTGGCCCACCTACGCGAAGTGAGCGGTGGCTACGCCCAACAGCTCACGCGCCTGTACAGTAGTCCATTTTTTTTATTGTGGAAGTGGTCTCTTTGCTTTATTTTAAACTTTTCTCTGAGTAATAAAAATTCCAACCAAAAGTTGCGTTTTCTGCCGCCTCCACCGGGATTTTTAGTAGACACACTTTAGACACCTGTCCTGTAGCCTCGAATCAACTCTTGTACGGGAATAGAGATTGAGGCTACCTGTCTTGCATGTACATTTTTTCATTAGACTAAGTGTGTTACTTTACTTCGATTGTTTCAGGGATGAGAAATTTATATGCAAGGAGGTGACTATTCTTGCAAGTCTAAAACCACATCCTAATGTGGTAGGCATGTTGGGTTTTTGTCCCAATCCAAGACACTTTGTCTTGCTTTTGGAATATGTCAATGGCGGATCTCTTGAGGACTGGATACTTTCAGATTCACAAAAAAACCAATGGCCCATTGACATATCTTTTTGGGACCATCGAATAGATTTGGCGTGTCAAGCAGCTGAAGGGCTCCTGCACTTGCACGAGAGTCATATTGCCCACATGGACATGAAGTGTGCTAATATACTGCTTCAGTACGAAAATAACAAACTCGTCTGCAAAGTAAGTTGCGCAAGCTCATACCTCTAATTTCTAAGAAAGTTCACTTACGACTTCAGATAGCGGACTTTGGTCTTTCTAAAATGAAGAACGTTTCAACTCTTTCAAGACTGTCGCAGCGTCATTCAGAATCGCATGGAAAGGCACAAGCAGCGGGTACATATCAGTACATGACTCCCGAGCAGTACTTCTACACTTTTGATATGTCGTCTGAAAATTCTCGTTCTCTTGTTGATATCTACAGGTTGTCTTCTTGGTCTGTCTATTCTATAAAAAATGCTTGATTTAGCTTTGGCATTATTCTGTGGGAAATAAGAGAACGAGCCTTAATATTTGAAGGTAAAGGGGTTTATTACTGTTTCAGAATGCGTCAGAGTGAAACTGATGCAGGCTTACTTATTGAAGTCATTTTTGCACACAAGAAAAAAGAAAACATCCCTCCCAATAAAGAGGAGTGTCCGGGTTGCCCTGATATGTACCAGTCACTTGTACGTCAATGCTACTCTGAGAATCCAAAGAAAAGACCCACAAGTTATGGTAAGATTGGGGGCGTTGTTATCTCTGCATGGACGTGGTAAAATGCCGCATGTTTAGAGATTCTTCAAAGACTGAAAGAGATGAGGCCACACGTTTTAGTTAGCTAACATCGCAATTACGTATTGCAGTTTAATTAATTTCCTGATCTCGTCCTGCCAGAAGGCTACTCAACAAGCTGCAACACAGCAAGGCTCTAATAAATCACCAACCTTCTCAACTTTTGAACGAGAAAGGAGAAAAGCAGAGCCGGTACAGGTTAGATACTATAGCATATCTTTAGAGAGTGGTGCTATAATAAGCGCCGTAAGCAAAGAATAGCATAAATGCTAGGCGCAGTTACGCGGCGGTCTTACCGTTTGGGGTGCCTTGAACCTACAACCATGCTGTTTTGACTGTAGAACTTCAGGATAGCTTATGATAGTGGCCTCGCCTCACTGTCTACCTTTACAGAAGACATTATTCGGCAGCTTGTTGTAAGTGTTTTTTCTCTCTGTTCGTTGTGTTCAGCTCACTAAATTGGGTGGTAGGAGCAGCTGAAGGCCGAAATAGGCGACGCAGAACCGTTTAAAAATGCTGGCAAGTTGATTCATCGAATTGCTTCAACTATATTAAGAGATCCGAAAAAGCAATCAGTTCGCAGAGTGAACACTGGTACCGTACTCCCATTGTCCACGTGGTAGTAATTAATTATTTAATTAATTAATTCATTGTTGTTGTAGAGTCTACGACATTTGGCCCAGACGTGTGGCGCTACGTGGAAGCCAGAGCTCTATTATTTCACGTCGGCTTTGAGTTGGTATATTGCCTTTATCCTCAACACTGGTCATTTTGTGTAGCTCATACTAACCATTTAGAAAGATGATAAAAGAATATATCTCTCATTAGGAGCAAACCTTAAGGGCTTGAAAATTCTCTGCTCTCTTTTTGAAGGTAATGCCACTCAGTGATGCAGACTTCTACTATACCGGTAAACGTTTTCTATATTGCAGATTTGTTTCCGGAACTGAGGATTGGTGATACAGGTGTATTTCCCCCTGCATCTTCTTGTGCTCCTACAATGACTACTACTACTGCTGACCATAATACTAATAGTGAAGGAGCAATATCTGCAGCTGCATCTAGTCTTAGTCGTCAAACGTCGCACACCGAACTTGATGCTGTGCCAACGTTGCCACTTTCTCATGATCTAGATAGCCTGTATAGTGTCGGTGTGCTAGGATCATGGCTCGCTTTTGTTAATCACCATTCTCATTCTGGTCACTCTCTGAGAGAATTTCCATCCGTCTTTGCGGAAGTCAAGGCCCTCCTTTCTGTTCTTTTCACTAAAGACGATCCTCTCGCATTTCTTCAGGAGTGCTGGTTGTCTATAAGAAATGATCCAACGAATATAACTGGTCCCGAATCGCTGGCAAACTACCATAAGCAGTTCAAACCTTTCGTCGAACTGGTCAGACAAAACACACTCAAAAAGTATGGAAAAACGTCTGCAGAATCTCAACTCTTTGAGTACCTTGACAGGGTCACTTGTGCAAGGCCGGCTGTTAATCAAGCGTCTCAGGACAGAGAGTTCTTAGGCTCTTTTCCCCATTTTCTTGATGAAAACTATTTGAAACTACCAGATTGCATTCCAAAAGAGCGCTTTTCAGACGCGTTTCACCAACGGGCAGAATCTATTAGCTTCCTTTATAAAATCTTTGTAGACGGCGGCTACGATTATGCCATTATTCAACAGCTTATTGCACATCTCTCGTGGATAGAAGTGTTCTTTACCTGTCATTTCTTTTCAAATTTTCAACTGAAAATGAAAGAAAAAGCCGTTTTTGAAGACAGCGGTACGTCACATCATCGTTCGGCTTTGTGCTTGTATGATTTTATATTTCATTTTAGACTTTAAGCATCGATTGGAATTAACATTGAAATTAGCGAACAAACTGCAGCGGTTTCCTTCTGCAGCCTTCGCTGGCTCTGGTCTTTTTTCTGCTGCAGAATTTCATGACGAGACTGTACCCCTATTGGGTAAACTAGAAATTGCTTCATGCGACTCTCAAGATGATGTCATCCCCAGGCTCCACCGTTTCACTGACGGGTGGAGTCATAATGACCTACACAAAGATGATAAAATGAGAGATTTCTGGAACTTGGAACTGGAAATCGGCGTTCAAATTTTCCAGAAATGGGGACAGGAGTATGGTAACGCGTATTTTTTCGCCATAACCGTGTTCTTGATCGAAGGAGGATGGCATTGCGCTCCCCGGGTCAATGAGCTAGACAAAATTTGTGTCACCTGGCGCGGCTTCTCTCATCGCAACGTGCTGCACTTTTTTCTGCCTGACGCTGCAGATCAACTTAAAAGGATGGCCGAGTGTGCTGAGGAATCAGCGGTGCTGTCTGAACCGGTGGAGAAACATGTATCAAAAATCACTAGTTGCCTTTACCTCTTTCGACAAAGTCTGTCACGTTTGCTTAAGCCATCTCTATCACCGAAATGAATGACTTAATCTAGCAACGCTCAAGTGAATAGCTGGTTTGTACGTGTAGTGCAGCTTATTGTTTCTAGTTCCTTTTGTAGCCGACATCATTACCGCAATTTTACCTTGCATTTTTTCATTTTGTAGACAAGCTGTTTATATGAAAGTGCTAGTCGAGTCATCGAAATCATTTTTAAAGAGGCAGTGCAACGAAACTCTCAAAAAGTAAACCATACCACTTGTCACGGCGGATATCAGTTGACCTGCTTAGCACGGTGCCTAGGGCTTATAGGACGTCAGCTGCGCGCGTCTGTCATTCCTCGGCTCGCGGACGCCGAAATAGACGGACATCTGCAACCGGTCACTGGCAATCGAATTACTGTCTAGGAACGCTCTACGTTCACGGTTGGCGTTGGTAGACTAAAACAAACTTCTTCTATGGTCTCTCGTGGTCTGGGTCTAAAAGCTCTTTCAACGAGACAACTGGATTAATTCGTCGTTGGGATTCTTTTCAATAATTGAATTTACTGAGCTGTGTACTTATAGCGTGACTGACGCTAATTTATCATCAGTCACTTCCTAAGTTCCCTGTCGGAGACAGCGCGTCGATCACTCAAACTCCCCGCTCCAGAAAATGACGTGCATGGCGCCAAACCGATATCGTCCTCATGTGCGTGCTTCTTGCCGCTACGACGGCGACGACCATCGACGACAGTTCGAGCACGGACGACTTAATCGCCGCCATGCAGAACGAACTCAAGCGCAGTTTTCTCAGCCTATTGGACATGTCCGAGTCGCCGTCGAGTCATCCTCCGCGCGAATGCGTGCCCGAGTTTATGAGCGACTTACAAGCACACGGCAGAGATGTGGAAGCCCTCTTCAGCACTTTTGGTAAGAGAGGGGGAGGGATTCATCAAATACATTATGTCTACGAGCTGTTCAATGTTCTGCTAATTGAGACACTTAAATAATTATTTACAGTGAACAACCCCTTAGACTTAATTTATTAATTATATTAGATGATGACAGTCAAATGGTTTGCTTCAATTTGACCTCTGCTTCGGTTCACAACCCCATTACTCGAGCCGAGCTAAAATTATTTCATCGACGTCACAAGAATCAAGCGTCCAAGAACTTTACCGTTATCGTCGACGTAAACGAAAAGGAAGTTGCGAGACGCTCGTTTGACGTAACCAGTAGCAGCAACGACAATTGGCTGACGCTGAATCTTTGCAAGATCGTCAAAAGTTACGTCAGGAATAGCAAGAAGAGCATTTGCTTCGACATCAAAGCAAATCGCCCACACGACGTCGGTGTGACAATACAATCGGCCAACTGCTCTCATCGTCCTTTCCTCGTTGTCCACCAAAGCGACCCGTCAACAGAACAAAATCGCCTTCGCAGAGCGGCAGCGGCGGCACCCATAATCAATCTCGTACACACGACGGCGATAGTAAGTGACGATGAGAATCGAAATGCATCCGACGCCAATCCTCCTCGTCGTCGTCATTGTCGGCGGAGGACGCTCAATATCACGTTCGACGGCCTGACTGGACTCGGCGAGATGGGTTTTGATTGGATTCTGTCTCCTCGTAAATTCGACGCCGGCGTGTGCCGGGGCGAATGCGAATATCCTAGCCGTTGGAGTACGAAGCATGCTAAATTCCAAGCGCTGATGCACCGCCACTTCCCCGCAACTGCGCCGAAAGTCTTGTGCTCGCCGGCCGCATTTGCCGACCTGGCCGTGCTCTACTTTCCTCAGCCAGGCGTTTTGAAGCACAAGAGGGTTTCGGACGTAGTCGTCACTCACTGCGGATGTCGCTAATAGACTGTGGGAAGGCTTGCGGCCTTCTTAGAACGAACGCGCTCTATTCTAAGGCACGGGGAACATAGCCATTAGTCTGTATCTGCATTTTATTCGTCTAGACACTTCCTTCCCGCATTGATTCCTACGTGCTAACAGTTTAGCGCACAAACACTAGAGTCGTTCATCCAGAAGCGCGTCGCGAAGCGCTAAACGGGACTGATATTCCGCATTCGTCGATCGACAGGCTCAGGCCGACAGGCGATCGACACCGGTCGTCTGTCGTCTCTAAGTCAACGTACAGAAGAATCGTGAAGTGATCACCGATATTCTGCTTCCAATTCGAACAAAACACAATAAACAACGTCGGTGTGAGTGACGCATGCACTGTTCCTCAGAACGCACGTGATCTCCCTTCGAACATACACGCAAATGGCCGATCCTTGCTGGAAAGCACACCTTCAGCCAGTTTTTGCTCAGGTTGTCAGGCATATGAGCGAACTCGACTTGCGCGACATTGCTGATTCGATGCTGACGAAGAGCCTACTGGATGTGAACGAGTATAAGAAGCTTCTAGGCAATTTAGGGAGTAGCCAAAGCAAGGATGCAGCTAGAATAATACTGATTACTCTTATGGAGCTTCCTACTCCGAGCTTCAACACATTCTGCGGCATCTTACGCGATACCGGCCTTGACTCAGCCAAGGCTGTATTGCGTTTAGTTGAACCCGTAATAAAGGAGCCAGGGAATGGCAAACAGACTGCGCGTGACGTGTCACCGCCGATGACGCAGATGTTAGCAGAGCAGCAGCAGCAGCAGCAAGAGAACAATGAAAAGCAGAAGCAGCATCCATCTGTAATTCAGAGTAAAGACAAGGCTGCTGTTATTGATTTTTCGGCGGCGCCTTTCAATGTGGCTCACAGAAACGGTTATTAAGCTAGATACATACACTCAGATCACTACACTAGACGTATTTTTGCAAATTGCAGGAAAACCAAAGCCCGTTCAAGAAGAAGTGGACAGAAAACAATGCAAAGATCAGTCTGCATCAGCAGCGAATGTCTTTCAGAATAATCCTCTCGCTAGTCAATCTCCTGAAGTGCCTCGTCGACCGAGATCAAGATCAAGTATTGTGCCTTTAGCAGTGCACTGAAACTTTTACTTTAGCAATGCTTTTTTAGAGCTGGCGTCGAAAGGAGTGCTATTGCTCTGTTCATCCACACCTGCGGATGAGCAATACACGAGCAGGCTGCATAAATGTCTGACCGAATGCGGCGTCAATGCATTCTTTCTGGAATCGAAAGAACGAGATCACGTAATTGAAATCTGGGGAAAACAAATGACAGAGGAAAAAGATGCGTCTTTGAAACGTTATTCTCACTGCTTACCTGTCATCACAGCCGATTTTCTTCAAAAGGGCAACTGCTTGCAGGGGCTCATTGAGGCTATGCTAAATCAAGCTAATGATCGAGGCATGCAAATTCTTCCTCTTCTAGTTGACACAACTTTGGAGGAATTTAAGACAAAGCACCCGCGACTGTCAACTTATGCGCCTTTTTCGTGCTCGTCCAGCTCGGATTTGCAGAGTCTAGCAAATTCTATACATAAGCGACTGAGTAGGCTCTCCTAGTCACGGTCATGTACTAGTAGCCACAACTTACTTTGCTTTTTTTAGACGCTAGTCATCGATTATCGGATGACGTTAGTATGAGTTCCGTCTGCAAGCCCGTCTGCAAACCTGGCGGTCTTCCTGGGAAAAGTGCCTTTTTTTGTGGCAGAAATACCGAACTTCACCAAATTTTGTCAGAATGCTCTTCTCCTATCTTGGCCCTTTGCTGTATTACAGGTCCAACGGGAATCGGCAAAAGCTCTCTCGTTGCCGAAGTTGCCCACAGGGTCAGAGACGGCGACTTTCCTCCTGGAACTTCTCCCAGTACCAAGTGGAACGTTCTGTACCTCGACGCTCGAAACCTTGAAACGGAACTTCAATTTGCAACCGAGGTCCTAGCTAAAATGAAAGCTTGCTTGCGTGATCAGTTACCCAAACACGCCGGCAGCGGAGCGTCAGTTGAAACCGACAAATCTGTTAAGGTGCAACTGATGGAGATTGTCAGCAACATGCTTTATCCTTGCATCATTTTGGATA
This sequence comes from Oscarella lobularis, assembly GCF_947507565.1. Lineage (NCBI taxonomy): Eukaryota > Metazoa > Porifera > Homoscleromorpha > Homosclerophorida > Oscarellidae > Oscarella > Oscarella lobularis. Next base: position 3,133,528 of record NC_089175.1, read on the forward strand.
ATTGCGATCAGGCTCTGAAGGAGGAGAATCGGGAAGGTTTCTTACGTTTCCTGCGAGAGCTTACAACGGCAGCGAAGAATTACTCCATGGCTTTGATTACGTCCTGCTCTGAAGACGTCGGTGTCCGTTTCACCCTTTCGGGAGCTAACGTTTTTCACATTCGTCTTCGTCCTTTGAGCGACGCCGACTCCGATAACTTGTTTCAGCAGAGCTGTATGCACGGGTCCACGCCTGTGTCTCAACCAATTAGCAGCGAAACGATTGAAAGTATTAGAAGTATTTGCGAGGGCATCCCAATGCTGATTCGATTGGCTGGAGCTGTCTTCCGTCGATACAGGGAGTCGATGACGCAGGACGAAATAGTTCACAAATTAAAGAAGAGGCCTTACAAAATGTTCAAAGAAGTTAGCGATATGGGATTCTTGTCCGCACTTTATAACTTACTGCCTTCGCATCTTCAAATTTTTCTTCACGGCCTATCGTTGTTTACTGGCTCATTTACACGGCAAGAAGGGGCCGTTGTATTTGGTCGGGATCCTGTGACGTTTGCCATGGAAGCGCTGAGTCCTCTGATCGATTACAATCTCGTAAACCGTGTGTCAGAGGAGATAACGGGCGACGAAATGCAGTATTACTTACACGGTCTTATTCGAAATTTTCTTCAGACTATTGGCTGCTCAGAAAAGCAGTTTCGGTATTTTCAAGAGAACTATTTTCTGCTGCAGTTAGAAAGAATAGCTGCATTGCAGATTGTCTATGATAAAAATCCACAGTTAGTTACACGGCAAATAAGGGGATTCCAAGTCATTTTAGATCAATTGGCGAGCTTAGTCAAGCCAACGGCAGACAGTTCAAAAGTTTGGGGTCAACTTTTGAGACTTATATGCAATCGTAATTCTTTCATGAAATGTTCCTTTTCGCCAGAATTGCGAAAACGCCTCATCAAGAAGTGCCTGTCGGTTTGCGTATCAAGACATAGTGCTAAGAGTGAACCAAAAATTCGTCTCGTTTTATCTGACGTGCTTTGCGATCTCGGCGATTTGAAACGGGCTTCTAGTTGTCTTGAGAAAGTTTTTGCCAGTCTTAGAAATGATGCGGTCACAGCAAAGAAAATGGTTCAAGCTAGATACTTTCTGCAAAAGGCAAGACTGCACACCAGAGAGGGAGAAGGCAATAAAGCAATCAGCATTCTAACAAATGAATTTCAGCGTGATCGTATTCCACTTCAGGCAAGAGAGCACGTAGAGTGCTTTATTGTTTTGGGTGATGCGTACAAGTCGACTGGGAAATACCACGATGCTATTGAAAACTTCAGCCAAGCCCTGAACCGATTCAAAGAGTGCCTTGGTCAAGAATCGTATAAAGGAAGTCATCCGGATACATGTAATGTGCTGATGAACATTGGCCATTGTCATTTTTGCATTAGGCAGTACGACGAGAGTCTTTGCTCATTTTCCGAGGCTTTTAGCATGCATCAGTGCTTGGCAAGTGACGTCTTTCCCCTCGCCCTCACTTACTATCAGATGGGAATCAGCCGAGCTGCCTTAGGCAAAGGAGCTGAAGCCGTGAAAGATTTTGAAGAGGTTTACAGACTTCTGGTTGATTTTGAAGGCAGTTCACTAGTCCTACTGAGTCGGCAAGTCGAGGCCAAACTGTCATTCTCGCAAGGAGCTCGTGCCTGGAAAGAACAGCTGAATGAAGGTAAAAAGACAAAAGAGGAGTTATTTAAAAACGGTACTAGCCTCCTTGAGGCAGCTGCTGATAGCTTTACGAAGTTAACTGATAGTCTTGCAAAGCTGGCCTCAATTGATTCAGAGATGACTCTTGTTCTGTCAGAGAACCTGTCTTTGCTAGTTGTTATTCATGCATTACTGTCCAAGGGGAAAGAACGACAAGAGTGCCTTTCTCGTCTTCGTCGAATTGCTCTTGATTCGGAGTCTGGTCTGGTCAGAAATTGCTACGTGGTTTCGTACGTGCTTCGACCAGAACTTGAAAATGCACGACTAATCGCTGACCTACCGGAAATAATGTCACATCTCGCCTTTTACAGTTACGTTGGCAAACGTCTAACAGCCAGTGACGCGCCTCATGAGCAAATCAACGAGGATGATGCTACTCAATTTCCACTGCTAAATAGACAAAAAAGCGATTCGTTTACTGACACTGAAGGCGACGACAAGGAGGAGATGCTTGGAAAGACTTCAAGTGCGAACTTGGATGATTACGAGGATGACTGGGAGGATAGTTTTCAGCAATCTCCCGTTTCAAGTTCTTCTGCGCTTTCTGTTAATCCCAGTGCAAGCCCTACTTACAGTGTACGCATTCCCAGGACTAAAGCTCAACCGGACAAAGGCTCCGGCGGAAGTCCTTTTGACATGGGTAGCACTCATTTGTGTACCAGTTTTTACAACAAAGCTTCTAACGACAACAAAGCCTAAATCGAAAATTGATCTTGAAGCTACTGTATAGAACAGTGTACTTTGTCTTTCGTTTTATAGTTCTTACTAAGTTAGTTCTCGTTTTTACCCATTTTAGGTCATTCAAGGAGCAGACAATAAAGCACCGAGTCTTTCTGACTCGGCTCTCAAGGTACGTACCTGGAACACCGTTTCTCGGTCAATCATTCAGTTTGGGTTTTGCAGAGGAACAGCCGAGCCGATTTCCCTTTTATTTATATTCATGGAATGGCGTGTTATGGCGTGGTTTCTTGTACTGGTAATAGGCCGGACATAGCGCGGAAAGTTTTCCTCCAGGAAAATGAAGGCTTGGATTAGAGTAGACACCAGCTTTATCATCAAAATGAATAACTGACCTAATCCCGCCATGCAGGTCCATTTTTCGTAATTCTTTGGACTAACGCTCAAGTGATCGAATAGCTGGTTTGTAATTGTAGCGCATGTGTTTGTAGTTCCTTTTGTAGCTCATTGTTATCACCACGATTTTTCTTGCATGTTTTCATTCTGTAGGCTAAAAAAGCTTTGAACTAAGTGAAACGAAAAAACAGGTCACGGCGGGAATAGATCGCGTAAATTAGCAATAACCATTATTTTTTTGTGATCATTAGAGAGCCACTCAAGGCCCGCTCTAAAGGCCTACACTAAGGCCTACGTCATGCAAAGTGCGCGCTATAGGCGAATTCCAGGGACGAATTCTTGCGTTGCAGCGTTTACCGGAGACCGCGCGGCGAGCGGACGTCGCGCATCCGTAACCGGTCACCGAGTTACTGTCTAGGAACGCTCTTGGTAGACTAAAACGAAGAGCGTGAGGCTTCTATGGCCTATGGCCTCCTGTGGCCTGTGCCTAACGTTGTAAGAAAGCCCCCTCGACAATTGTATTCGTCTTTTCGATAAATGAATTTGCTGATCGAGAGTAGACTACTTTGCTGACGCTGATTTTACCACGTACTACCCCTCTCAAGAAATTCCTCACGTGCAGAACGAACTCGAGTGCAATTTTATCAAATGCGCGAAGCCCTCTTCAGCACTGTTGGTAAGGGAGGGAAGGGGTTTCTTCTCATTCCTCATTCCGCTACTAATCAAACGCATATGGCTATGAGCTGTTAGGGTCTGTACTGTAGGGTCTGTGCGAATTGAGACCCTTTATTAATTATTTTAGATGATGACAGTGAAGTGGTCTGCTTCAATTTGACATCTGTTTCACTTCACGAACCCGTTATTCAAGCCAAGCTAAAAACTATTGTATCAACGTCACGTCAATACCAAGAACTTTACCGTTATTGTCAACGTGGACGATTGCGAGACGATCGTTTGCCATAACAAATAGCAGCAACGGGGTTTGGCTGACTCTGCACCAAGAGTTACCGCGGTACGTCAGAAATGGCAAGAAGACTATTTGCTTCGATATATCAAAGCGAATGACGCGAATCGCCCACACGACGTTGGTGTGACGATACGATCGGCGAACTGCTCTCGTTGTCCCTTCCTCGTCGTCTACCAAAACGACTCATCAAAATGAAATCACGACCACAGAGCTTCGCATAAGTTCGTGCTCGCCTGTCTCACAGTCGTGTTCTATTGAGACTTGGAGTTCAAAGGCTGAGATGGCCTCTTCCATACAAGTCTAGGCTGTTCCAGGCGCGTAATGTCTAAATCGTTCATTTAGCGGAGTGATGGGGTTTCTACCAAGCGCTCATTGATATTTGAAGGGAAGCCATCAAACCAGGCAAACCAACGGACCTGAGTGAATGCCATAAATAATATGATTACATTATTAGATTTAGAAGTTATTAGGAGGGTTTAGAAACAACTTATTAGATTTTGGAAATTCAATTGGAAATTCCTAGAAACGAATCAATGCAGGTACTCCCTTGGCCTCCTGGAGCTGTTTACACATCATTGACGTTCTACAAAGTTTGGAGCAAACTTTAGCTGTGTCTGCTAGTATCAACATCTTTCATGATCCGGCATGATTTAGAGAAAGTCAGAAATGATGCTGGTAGTTGGCATACTTATGCTCCAGCTTAACCCCAGCCTGCTTCATCAGATGCGTTGGGCTGGTGTGTGAGCGCGTGTTTATGCATGCGCCGTGTTGCGCGTGTTTGCACACGTACGGTCTTGCTCATAGATGATGCGCTAAAGGGAAAACTTAATCGTTTGTGCCAACTTCCGCCAACTTTGCTGCTGAGGAAAACAGTGAAAAAAAAAGCGATGAGTTTGAGAGGGGCCTCGCCTAGCACCTGCAATTCTGTGTGTACAGTACGTAAATGCAACAGAATTAGAATATTAGATTTAGCAATTCAAACGGAAGTTTATAGAAACGAATTGATGATTGGTACTCTCTTGGCCTCCTGGAGATGTTTGTTTGCAGCTGGCCGTCTACAGTCGAGCCAGTGGCCAGTGTTATTAATCAACTTCCCCAATCGACGAGGCGTTCATCAGGTACACAAGAGTCAAATGACAGCCAGTTGCAGTCGATTCTCGCGCGAATTTGGCATCATTGTTCTCTCTTCAGTATGTGGGGCGTGTGCCTTTCAACATGTAAATTTTGAAGCGGTGGGGTTCACGAGAGAAGCTGTTTAGACATTGGTAGGTCTGTTATAGGGATCTACGGCAGTTTTGAGGTGACTGCCATGACCCGACCAAGTTTACTCGTATACAGAAATCGGAGTGGGTTCTCGGATACTAAAGCACAGCAAGAGCCCACGATATATATGCGCATGCTGATGGCACGATCTTCCATTGTGGGTTGCGCCGTCGTTCAGACGTGGGCTGTCAAGACTTGGCTCGGCCTGTAACGGACGTAACGCTGATATGTCAATGATTTTTTGCGCTGCAAACGTGTGCGTAACTTTGCGGCTTCTGTTCTGGAGACGCCGACAACGACTGGCTAACCTTAATTCTGCCGGATGAGCTTTGAACGACTATTTAGGACAATTTGTGAATAATGTAATTACTGTGACAGTTGCATTTAAATAACAAAACGGGCGGACGGACAGCTTTGGGGGACGGAAGAGGCGGTGTCATCCCTTGCTCTCCTGCAGTTGCTTACGCGGTATACTGTAGGGCGTGAGCACATCGCGTTTACTCTGGTGTCATCTCGTTTGTTACGCTGAATCGTCGCATGGAGAACGTATAACCAACTGCCTTTGGCGGCACTGTGTGAATATACGCCTCTTTATATGTAGATGGGTCAGAATATTGATAAAGAAGCTGACGATGGAGTGAGAGAACCGCGTAAAACGACTGCGCCAAACATGAACCCAGAACCGAAGGAAAGAGATATAGAAGTAGTACAAGCTGTGGCTGTGGAAGAGATTATGCCTAACAATAAGTATGATGTCATTTTGAGATGCAAGCCGTCAGACCTTTGTCGGGACAAGTACTGGGAAGTTGAATTTCCCGACACGACGGTAGGAGACAGCGTTCTCAAGAAAAAGACGCAAAAAAGCGCAGTAGCAATTGGCATACTGGGAAACTTCAACCGCGGAAAAACTTGGATAATGAGCCGTCTGTGCCAGTGTGATCTACCTGATCAGGGGAATACGGTGAAAACAGAGGGTCTTAGCCTTAAATGGATCGAACCCTCCGACGAAAGCCCGGTGGGTTATGTCATCATAGACTCGGCAGGCATCAACAGTCCAATAGACTTGTTAGAAGGTAAAGTGCAACTAAGTTGTTTTTTTTTGTATTTCAGCACAGAAATTTTTTTCTCGGAGTTAGACGCAACAGACGAAGAAACAAAAAAAACGGAAGAATCCGAAGAGGACGAAAGTGAAGAGGACAAAACTGAAGAGAGCGAAACTGGAAAAACTAAAGAAGGCGAAACTGAAAAGGACAAAAGTGAAAAAGACGAAACTGAAAAGGACGAAACTGAAGACGGTATTTCTTTACGCTTTTGCATATGCATTATTTTGAAGTTTTCAAGCAGACTTGGGTAAACTCTTAGAGAAGCTCAAAGAGGAACGGCTTGCTGAAGATTCCAAAAAGAAGCGATTTCTTGGCGAATTTTTTACACGAAAGGCTCAAGAGTCAGCGCAATACGAAGACTTCCTTCAAACGATGACTCTGCAACTGTCTGACTGCATAATTGTCGTTATGAACGAGACGACTTACCTTGACCAAGTATTTCTCCACAACGTCGTGAAAAAATGGCTGACGCTGTGTACAACCGATTCTTGCCCGGAGCGCTTACGGCGAGATAATGATGTTTACGTTGTACACAACATGCTCCGCATAACAGACGCGAAAGAAAGAGATGATCTCTTTAAGGTGCCACTTTTTAATTCTATTAATAATGGTTATCAACTAGCTTGAAGCTTTTAGGGTAGCACCAAGCAACTCTATCCAGGTCAACTTGAACAGAAAGGAAGCGTTCTTCAATTCACTTGTACGCATGAAAGTTTTAGAACGCACCACGTTTGTCTCATGTGCGACGACGACGAGTCGGGCAAGGTGTACAATGACAAAGTATTCGCTTTGCTTAAGCAGTGGATGCAAAGCCGCGTTAATCAGTGTGGAAACAAGGGGCTTGGCCCTCTAGTTGAACGCTTTAGCAGTTGCGCTAATACCGTTCTGACCCGTGCATGGCTACGTACAGAATTTGAAAGAAATTAGACCCCAGATTGTCCGGAAGAAGCTAAGGTTTCAGGCAGTGAAAGAAAACAAAGGCCAACGATTAAAGGCAATTACAACAATGGAAGACCGGATTTACGGCGCGATGAAAGGCTTCGTTCCTCCGGTAAGCGAACTTAGACGATGTGGGCCTTTGAAGTGGTTATATATTGACTGGCACGCGAGACCGCGTCAGGCGCATGACATCGTCGCGAGATGAGCAGTTAATTAGACGTGGGGGACTTCCGAGAGGTTTTGGGACTCACTGTAAGATATAACGTGCTTTTCCGAAAGAGTGTCAGTGCACGAAGAGAGAAGATATGGCGTTCAATCAACCTCCCAGCATTGCCTTGCATGCTATCACGTTGTAATATTTATAATACCAGATATTTTTCTTTTAGGTGACAGTTTCAACGTACACGTCTAAATCCGGGAAACGATGCAAATTGATTTATCTGGAAATGCCGGGCGTAATTGAAAATTCTATCAAACTTGAACAAATTTATCGAAATTCTGATCCCGGCTGCAGCGCCGTCCAAATCAAAGCGACAAAGGAAAAAATAGATCCAATAGCCTTTTTGGCGGAAAGCAATAGTTTGACGGAGGCTGATGCCGGAATTATTCCACATGAGAAACCAGATTTGGAAGAAGAGGCAGATAGTTGTCGATATGGCGAGATTTGCAAAACGTTTCAAATTCCTTTAGATTTTGATGCGAATGGTACAATAATTTGGGGCAGACCCGGAACTGTTTACGTAGTATTTGAAGAAAAGAAACCTCGATCTCCTAGAATCTTGAAAGGGGGGAAGCAGTAGGCCAACCGTGACTCTATACTTTTTCATGTGCTGCAGCTGTCGGTGTCATTTTTAATTTTTATTTCTTGTTCGTTTTTGCTAGTCTGCTGGACCGCTTAGAGCTATAACTATTTGTAAAATTTGCCAGATTTGGAAAAGCGTTAAAAAGGATTTGGACATGCATGGGACTGTTTTACTTGTTGTCTGTAAAAAAGAAAAGGAAGACATAGACGTCCGACTGACCAAAAAAGTTATTGATTTATTTCTGCCGGCCTCAGTGTCGAGATTTTAGACTTCATCTTACTTCTCACCTTACCTAGCATCTTTTAAAAGAGTTGAAGCTGTTGAAGATCGGCTTTATGGCGTAACGCGAGGCTTTGAACCTCCGGTAAAGAAGTAGTTATATTGCTAACTGAGTGTTGTTTTCTATTTCATAGGTGTCAGTTTCAACGTACACTTTTAAATCTGGAGAAAGGGTCAAATTAATTTATCTACAAATGGCTGGAGTAAAACCGAGTTCAGTCAGCATAAAATTCCGTTGCAGTGCCGTGCGAATCAAAGCGGCGAAGGAAAAAGTAGATTTAATTGAATTTTAGCAGGTGAAGAAAGATGAGCGCATTCTGCCAGATTTGGAGAAGCCAGATGTACACGAGAAAGAGTCAGATAGCTGTCGATATGGTGAAATCTGCAAGACGCTTCAAATTCCATTAGATTATGAAACAGGCGGCGAAACGGTTTACTTGGCATTTGCAGAAAAGGAAAAAAGGAAAATCCATGAACGAGTGAGTTCCAGTGAAAAATCAGCTACTCAGTGTTGAACTGTCTCGTCGTGAGTGTTTTTGCCTTTCTGTTGTATTACGCACGAAGTTCAAAAATAGCTTTTCAATGACGTCATGAAAGGAGTGTGTGCACACTGCGAAGGGCGTTGTCTCTCTATTCGACAAAGAATGCTGGCCGTTCCTCTTCTTCTCGCCTTCGTGCTCGTACCCGTAGCCGCCGACAACGGTAAAGTGCCGCCTCGAGGCTCCTGTCCACGCGACTCCACCCCTAAAAGGAAGCGCATTGTTTGTAGACGTCACGTTGAACCTGTTCAATCGATCGAGCACCCCTGGCGACTTTTTCGACTTCGTCCCGATCGGATATAACGGCGTCCTGCCCGGAACGACCGTCGTATTCGTCTGCAACACGTCGAGAACCGGCCCCTTCATGTTCGACTGGTATTTTCGTCCCGTCGGTTCGATGGACGGCATCGCCGGCGAACAGCTCATCCGCTCGTCGCTCAACCCGGGAACGAACTTGACGAACGGCGGTAGCACGCTGACAATCCGCTCGTTCTCGTCCCAGTACACCCAAGAGTACCAGTGCATTGCTTCGAACGTCGGAGGCGTCGAGGGGGATACGAAATGGGTCGCCGTTCGCTCGGCTGGTAAGGTCCTATACGTTTAAGCAGCAATCGAGTCACAGTGTCAATCATTTCCTGTAGTGGTGGTACACACCCTACTAGTGTAACTGTAAAAAAAAGTCAATTGTTATTTGGTAGCGTTCTTGGAGAGGAATCTTTTGATTGTTTTTTCCTCAAGCGTAGACTCTATTGAACCTAATACGTATTCGTCCCTCCTTTAGTTGTACCTGATCCGCCGAAGATTGTGCTCCCTGACACCATTCGAAGGGACTTCAACATCACTCTCGCTTGGACTGGTCCCATGTTTACCGGCTATCAGCCGGTGACGTCATACGACATATTCTATCAGACTAATCATCCGGACTCCCCGTGGAATCAAACGGTGCTAGGGGGCTCAGGATTTAACAAAGTTATCATCACGCCTCTCTTTCCGAACACCGACTACGTATTTCGAGTTCGCGCCGTCAATGTCGTTGGACCGGGCAACTTCAGTCAGCCAGAACAGATCAAGACGCAATTGGCTCGTAAGCAGAAATGGCACCGCGTCTTCAGTGGTCCGTGTACTTACGTTTGCGCGCCTAGCAATCGACAACCCGCCAACGAATTTTGCAATAACGGTACAAAACGCGACTTCGACGTCAGTCAAATTCAATCTGTCTTTCACGGTAAGCAGCAAATGCGCGATGAAGTTTTATTATTGATTATTGTCTATTCTAATACCTATTTCATTTTTCTAGCCTGCCATGTCACCGTGCTTATCTCCTTGCTACGAGGAGATCATCGGCTACAATCTGACTGATGTGGCAAATACGATAACGCCTGTGTCAGTTGCCAGCGGCGCCGACACGGTGACTCTGACCGGTCTGAAGGGACTCACGACGTACGAACTCGTTGTCTACGCTCTCAACGCCGGCCCGTACGTCTCCCCGCCGAGCAACGTGCAAACCATTCGAACGACAGCCAGAGGTATAAATAATCTTATTGATTTTTCTGCCTGCGACCGTTTGTTGTCTTCGAAGCTCCTTCTCAACCGACGAACGTGCGTGCTTTGACCAGCGAGACAACTGCGACTTCGATTGCCTTTGCATGGGATCCTCCACTTGATAACGGCGGTATCAACGTGGCGACGTATAAAATACAATATAAAAAGGACAGCGAAGTGGATTTCATCGATTTCGGCTCTCGGTCGGGTCTCGACGCAACGATTTCGAATCTCAACTCGAGCACGAGGTACTACGTGGAAGTAAAGGCGAATAACACGTACGCAGTCGGCCCTGCGGGATCAACCTTTGTGACTACGAAATCACAACGTAAGAACCGTTTTAGACGAAGGGACAAAAAAGGGATCATTGGTTCCTTTTTTTATTGATAAGAGCACGCGATCATCTGTAGATGCGCGTGTCTTTTCTTAGCTCTTACCGATACGTGTGTTTTATAGAGTCTACAGTAACTGGTCGGCCAAGAACCTCTTCTCCGACGCAGCCTATCACGCCTTCGGATTCAGGTTCAATGGTTCTCTGTTCCACATTAGTTCTGCTTGTTTTAGTTAGTCTGCCATTTTTTGCTGCACATTGATTGATTTTGAAATTTTAGCATCTATTCGTTATGTTTGTGTTGGCTAGATTTTATGTGTATGTGATCTTTGCTAGATGTGACGATTCGTAGCTTTTGTTTGTTTTTGCTTTTCATGTTCGGTGCTTTGATAGCAAATTGACTACGTGCAGCGTCGCGATAAAAACCAGACACAATAACAAAGCGTAGAAAGTATTTGAGCAAAGATACTCAATGCGCGCGCTAGGCACGATTGGGGACTCCCTGGGGAGTTCCCTGGGGCACTTCGTTGGACTTCACCCAGTCGCGCCAGTCGTCGTCGGGGGACGAACAAAATGAACATGATCGTTTCTCTTCTTCTGGCATCAGCAGTTGTCTCGCTCGTCGCAGGCAACGGTACGCCAGCTTCCGTTATCCTAAGACGCTTAGTTCGACATCTGTTCTCCTTCGAAAGCTCCCACCGAGCCTCTAGACTTCACGAAGAACGAAACCACTGCGACTTCGATCACCGTCACGTGGAAAAAACCAATGAATGACGGAGGCGCCTCCAGTCTAGTCTACATCGTTCAGTATCGAGCGGAGAGCGCGAACGGAGGCGATTACCAAATACTGCCCGAACAATCGGAGCTACGTAGAACGGTGAATAATCTCATGCCTGCCACTCGCTACAACGTCGAAGTGAGAGCCAAGAACGCAAATTTGACGGGTCCACCGGCGACAATCACCGTGGAGACGGAAACGCGTAATAAGGCTCCGCGTTTTCAATCTACAGTATATCGATTTTGCATATCTGCGTTTATTTTTTGTAGCCGCGTTGACCAGTGCGCCGATTGTAACTACACGGATTCCTACGACTGCGTCGAGCGGCCGAGTGGTCACCTGTTCTGTTCTTTTCATTCTGATTCTTGCCAACGTGTCTTTGCTGCTTGGCGTTTGACCGTGAGCTTTTTTTCCCCCCTGTGTTTGCGTGCGCTGCGCGTAGGAAGTTCTCCGTATCATTTGCTATTATAGTATCTATTTTTGTAGATTTCCAGTGTTACTTTTAAAAATCAAAAAAATTGACCACGAGGACGATCTGTGCATAGGAGTAAGTTCAAAATTGGCTCGTTAGGAGCAATCTTCGACGTCACTTTGGCGAAAGCTGCCTGATCACAGACCTTTACCGCACTGATGTGCTTTGCTTGAAAAGACTAAAAAATTTCACTGATAGTCTCTTGAAACGAAGGACGTCGAATTGGCTACCGTACATGAGAAAAGCAACGCATGATCAGGCATGCGTCAGGCGAGGGACGACGAAATAATCTAGGAGATTGGGTAAGCATTGAATATGTAGAAAGTATATTATTAATTTAGCACTCTACCACCTTGGGTGTCTTTCCGAACGAAAAGAATCGACAGTCATACGTTTGGCATCTGAATCATCAGAGCTCACCTACCTATCAAGCCAGAGGATCCGAAACATTCAGAACAGCCGTTCTTTGCGGCGTACAAGCCACAAAATTTCTCCATCCTTTTGCTGGAACGAAGTGTATTTGGCTTCCGAGCGTAGTCTCGCGCAACGATAAATTTAATTAATGTTGACGGGGAAATGGAGTTGAGAGTAGAATTTTAGCAGAAGCGTCGACGATTCGACGCTGAGAGGACCCTCCTACTCATTGATACAGAAAAAACACTATTGCCTGTAGCAACCATATACATATATTTATCTATGAACTATAAAGGGCCGAGGCATCGCTTCCATATCCGTGACCTCTTTTTCTGAAGCTTCCTCGCGCGCCAGTTATCTGACTGAAAAATGATATCGTCCCTGTTGCTGCTGATCATTGTTTCAAGTTTCTTGCTCCGGGGGTCAGCGTCAGACGCTGGATGCACGGATGACGATGGTGCTTCCGCTTCACTTGTATCATCGTCGGGACCCACCGTGTGCCTTCCATATGACGACTACGTTCAACTCCGCGAAAAGACGGCAGGCGTTGTCAGTCACGGAGAGAGGGTAAGTTAGGAGTCTTAGGAGACCGGGTGGCGGGTTTTTCCCCCCGTTATATTCCACCGTTGATTGCTTCCAGACCGACGCCTCTCCAACATCTGCGTCACCACCTCAGGTAAGCATCAAGATTGACTCCTAAGCGTTTTTCAAATGACAGACCGTCATATAGAGCGCGTCAAGTTCAGCACTACTGTTGTACCGTTACATGTCTCCTCTGTGGCTCGAAAGACACGCTAATTTTACGGAAACGCCATCTTCAGTGTCCGGACAAACTATCGAATTCAGCACTGGACCAGCCAATTTCAGCGCGCTGTTCGACGTAAGTCAGATTGCGCACTCGGCGTGAGATATAGAAGCCAATCTGATACTGTGTCAAAGGTCGAATTGATTGAAGCTAAAGTTCTAGACGACACAAAAGCCTACGTCGTTCAGACTGGCTTCTTTGCGACGTACCCCGTCAAGAGCAGCCCCATTATTCAAATCTGCGACAACAATTACTGCGCTGGCTTTTGGCCTTGGAGCGCGAACCAGATTAGACCTTTTGGCGGCAGGGATTCAGTTGGCCTTTGTGTATATGACGAAGGTAGTGGGGACTTTCCTCCACCTCAAGCTACTAGTAACTGGAGCATTCGCCTTGAAATTCATCCCAATGCTACAGCTGGAATTGTATACGTTAGCACGTTTTCAATGACATATGAGTACCGTCAAAAATTGAAGCTCAGTGAAGGTCTTCATTTCAAAGTATGCAGAGAGCACACCTTCGAAACGTTTCAGTTCCATCTGTTTGAACTGGCTGTGTATTTGAACGAATGAAGACTTCATGCAATAATGCAGTAAAAAAACGACTCTCTTCATGTTTGAACTGCGTGTTATAGAAATCTGTTGTAGGTTTGCCTTTTGGGTAATTAGGATTTTTTGCATTGAGACGCATGTTCTTCTTCGCGCGCGCATAGAATTCCCGGCTTTAGATAGATCTGCTTCAGATATCGAATGGTGACTGCTATGCTCTGCTTACTGCTAGCTAGGAATTCGTCTGTCGACCGAAGACATTTCGGATGGTCAAGGTGAAGAAAAAGAGGGAGAGCGAGGAAGCATTGCGGAATCGTCTTAGCTTCGCTCTAGGGATCCGTGGCCAGACCCTTGCTTAGTCTGGGGGCCCAAGCGAAGGTCTGGCCCCCAGGTTAGCTTTGCTCGCCGCTCGATCGAAGCACAAAGTGAAACGTCAGAAAAAGGTGTATTTGTGATTTTATTTTTAAACTTTTTTGGTGGGGTTGGGGGAAGTCAGTGCTATAATAGTGAGTCTCAATAGAATTGCTTGGGAAAGAGCATGTCGGTGAGATACTTGTCGTCTTCGTCCGGCAAGCCGACTCCCGTCGCGTCGACGTCGCTTGACGGCAGCTGGCTTATCATTTCCTCGTAGGGCGGATACTGATAGGCGTTGGCGGCTCGGCGAAACAGGTCGATCATTTCGCCCCAGCTGAAATTGTTATTGATTTCTTTGAAAGGCCACGGTTGTTTTCCCACGGCGAAGGGAATGAGGTATTCGAACGCCTGACGAATTCCTCGTCCGTCTTTGCTCGTGTAATTGAAGAGCTCGACGCCGGAAAACGACGCAAGACGAGCCAGATTAAACAGAGCCTATAGAAAAAAGAGGGCGGGGGAAAAAAATTCGAAATCACGACGCGAAGACGGTAAGAACTTACTCTGATATTCATACAGGAATAGGTCGCTGCATTAGTCCTATTATCTTCCTGAAATCGAGCTTTTTTAATTAATTATTTTTGATTATTTGATTATTTACATACATATGGCATTTGGCCGTTGGGTTCGATCTGCGTCATAATCCTATTACTGATAACCTAAAGACGTATGTATAAAGTGACGTTAGATGAGCGGACTCCAACTATATGCATAGATAAAAACATTTTCACCCTTTCTGCGATTTCTTTCGCCGTCACCGTGTCGTCACTAAACAGCGCAAACGACGAACGAACGACATCAGACCTATATAAACGTAAAGCCTCACTAGATGACTAAAAAAGAATATTTTTATTTATAAAATATTCTACCATGTTCCGTGGTTGTTCCGTTTCATATTAGCGTCCTTACCGAACGGCGTCTCGATAAGCCAGCGAAGCATCTCGCGAAACCACGTCGTCTTCAATCGACACTGATCGTCCGTTGTCCACGCGTCGGAATCGCCAATAAGGCCGACCGACTCGACAACGATATAAAGGTCGCTATAGAGAAACGTTATTGTAATCGTCGATCTCCCTCCCTTTTTCCCTATATCAGATTCCTCACTGAATGTCGATGACGCCCGACGAACTTCCATTGTTGATACCGGGTCGAATCGAAGAGAAATTCAAATTCGGATTCATTGCCGTCGACGCGTCGAGAAACCACGTGCGCAGGAGAAGAGCCGCGCGTTCGGCGTACGATTCATTGCCGGAAAAGAAATAGGCAGCACTAAGAATCTAAGAGATGTTCAGGTGAGTCCTAATAATCGTACAGGTAGTTTTAATTACTCGCCTGTACAGTGCTAATCATATCGTCCATGGGAACCTTGTCGAAATTATCCCCGCACGGATTTCGATGTCCGTCCCTGCCGACCCACGGCAGACACGTCGTCAAATCGCAGCTCGGTTTCAGCGTCTGATTGCAGTTCGGCGCCGGCGTGAACGTCGCGTTGTTGCACGGCCAGCTGTATATATGGAGAAAAGCAGTGTGAACACGCATTGAGGAAAAAGGTAATATATACTAGTAAGTCGCTAAGCTCTCGTAGTCGTGCTTGTCTCCGCTGGGCGGCGTCGTGGGCTTCGTCATCACGCTGTATCTGTCGCGCGATACGTCTACTATGAAACGATATACATGTATACGTGGAGATGCCTACGGTCCATTCTTCATGTTTTTGTTGGCGCGTTCGATGAGATGACCGTAGCTTTTGAGCTCGTCGCCGCGCGATTGACCGTTCGCTATGCGTCGCTTGAGGTCGAGCAGTGCGACGCCGTCGAATACGAACGTGTTCGGCTGCGACGGCATCGCCTCGACGACGACGACGACGAGCAATAGAAGCCCGCCAAAGTAGCGAGGAAAGCGATGCATGTAGGGAGAATAGGCGAGTGCACGTGATTCACGAGTACGAGGTAGGAGTAGAAAACAAAGCAAGAAAACGTGTATATTATGGTTGGAACGTAAGTGTTCTGCTCACATATACGCGATTGACTGTGTCCTTGTTTTGGCTAGGGTAGTTTCTCGTTTGTCATTTTGAAATAGGCCTTTTTCTGCTTTTCAAAAATGCTCAGTGCATCTTCGTAGAGCTGTATGTCCCAGTAGTTGAGATCTTCTAGAATTTTTCTCTCTTTGTCTCCAAGTGGCATTTCTTCGTGCTTGTTGGCATTTGCTTTAAAGGGTTGCTGTGAATACTTGATGCCTAACATGAAACAGAGCATTTGCTGCGAAAGGGTAAATTCTTCCATTATACCAATAAATGCGAATTTATTGGCAATATTTCGTTTAGCTGCAAGATAGTGCTCCTCTCTAATCTCGGGAAGAGAACGATTCATCGATGCAATTGACTCAGGCATGTCGTCGAATTGACTGTCCAACTCGGGAAACTCTCCGAAGGTAAGCAGTCTGACAAAGTGGTTGTTAAACTGAGGTGCTCGTCGTATGTGAGGATGATGCACCAATTCAGTCAAAGTATTCGACTCCCCGGCAACCACTACGGAATAAACATGACCTTTTGCCCCCTTTTGATCCTTTGGGCGACCTGAGATAGTGATAGAAAGAGAGGAGTTTCGACATGGGCTCGCGAAACCAAACGAAATAGAGAAACTCCCGCGATCCTTTCACACTGAAAAAATTGTGCAAGCCGAAATTTCGTTTCGAAGTTAGAACTTGTCGTACAGTCGCCTCCCTCTTGACACGACGATAAGCGGCCGTTCGATTCGCTCTCTCTTCCATTGTAAATAGAATCGCATTTTGAAGCGTCACTTTGTCGGGTTCAGTGTACGATAGCAGATTGTATGCGGCGGCTGCAGCAAACCCCGCGCAGTTTCGAACGCCGCTATACCTTCCCCTCACCGTTCTTTTCAGAAGCGATTCCACCGACGTTCCGCCCGTCTTCGGCAGGTGTACGAATCCGATGTGCGCTTGTCGATACTTGTTGTCAAAAGACGGTCCGTCACTAGTAAGCGACGGCGCCGCCTCGCGATGATCCGCCGCAATGTAGTAGTTGGGCAGAGGTTCGAGTCCGTAATCGGGCGTCGCTAGAACGACGCAAGTGCGAAGCATGTTGAACAGAGCACCGCAAGATGTGAAGTCGGCCGGATCCGTGTTTTCTTTTCTCTCTTTGCCTCCGAATGGGGCCGGGAGACGGCTCCAGCGTTCCTCGCATTCCCTTTTTGCCACGTATCTCATCAGGGCCCGTAGGGTATTCTGTTGTACGTCTCTTATTCTGTTTTTGGGACAGGGTAATCTTTTTTCAGTGAGGAACCAACCGACGAGTACGAACCCAGTCGCAGCTAGAAGGATAGCAAGAAATTTCTCTGTCATAAATAAGAGATTTTCGGAGTCGAGCGACGCTCAAGGCCTAACACTGAATATGCTAGTGGAGGAGCAGGCGCAGCAAAAGGAATGCACCCATTACTCTGTACGTGCACGTGACCCACGCATGGAAAAGACGAAAAACCGGTTTTTCGGCGTCGCGCGACGGCTCTGCCGCGCGGAACGTGCAAAACAGTCAACTCCTCGTCTCGACGGGAGTGCCCTCTGCCGATCAGGCCATCGGTTAGCGAGATCGATTCAGAAAAACCTTTGATGTCCTCGAAAGCGCGCTTCTTCTTTATCTTCTAGGCGGAGGATTAGCAGTAGGAACGGTGCTTCTAATTGGTAGGCGAGATCGCAGCGTGCAGGGCAAGGAAATGGCCTTTTTTACGCAGAAGAGGACGCGCACTCGTCCTTCTCCGAAATTCTATCCGATATTTCTTCGCCGAGGGCGTCGTCTCCGGTCACGGCGCATACGTAGCAAGCGGCGCCGTCAAATCGACTGGAGTAGAACTGATCGAGGTAAAAATATTACTATAAAATTTTAATATTTTTTATTGTCTTTATTTGAGACACGTGCTTTGTATTCTTTAGATTGTCTTTATTTGAGACACGTGCTTTGAATTCTTTAGACGCTTCCTGCTTTGTGCAGCGACACGGAGAAGTCTCAGGAGTCGAAGGACGATATGAAGATAGCGTGGCGATATCGAGATTTACCCGAGGTGCAAAGAACCTCTTGATTAGCATTTGATTATTGGTATCTCTCATATTAAGATGAAACAATCCGCATCAGCGCAATTCGGCCATTCCTTCGATCTGAGTCGCTGCATGGACTCGAAGGAGGTCAAGATAACTTCCGTGGACATATTCGATTGCAAGTAAGTAGTCTACCAAGAGGGGGCGAGATCTCTAATGGAGCAAATACAGTTTAATGAATATCTCTATCTTGTTCTAGTCCCGATCATCGATGTGATCATCTCATTGATAGCCTTAGTGCTTGTATAGATAAAGGGAAATACGGCACCGCTATTTCCTCTGTAGAAGTAAGCTTTTTTGTGCATACGCGTGAATTGATCTCATGGTCTCGTGAGGTAGAAACGTGATGTACTGAGAATAGGAATTCATTCGCTTGGATCTCCACTATAGAGCGACACGACGAACAAAATATCTACCGGTATATTGAGATTTCTTTATCGGTCTGGTCAGATCATAGATATAATATATTATATCTATGGTCAGATCGTCTGATGCCGTAGCTCTCGTTACCATACCGACGAGAAATTCAAATTCGGATTCATTGCCGTCGACGCGTCGAGAAACCACGTGCGCAGGAGAAGAGCCGCGCGTTCGGCGTACGATTCATTGCCGGAAAAGAAATAGGCAGCACTAAGAATCTAAGCAAAAGAGATGTTCAGGTGAGTCCTAATAATCGTACATGTAGTTTTAATTACTCGCCTGTACAGTGCTAATCATATCGTCCATGGGAACCTTGTCGAAATTATCCCCGCACGGATTTCGATGTCCGTCCCTGCCGACCCACGGCAGACACGTCGTCAGATCGCAGCTCGGTTTCAGCATCTGATTGCAGTTCGGCGCCGGCGTGAACGTCGCGTTGTTGCACGGCCAGCTGTATATATGGAGAAAAGCAGTGTGAACACGCATTGAGGAAAAAGGTAATATATACTAGTAAGTCGCTAAGCTCTCGTAGTCGTGCTTGTCTCCGCTGGGCGGCGTCGTGGGCTTCGTCATCACGCTGTATCTGTCGCGCGATACGTCTACTATATGAAACGATATACATGTATACGTGGAGATGCCTACGGTCCATTCTTCATGTTTTTGTTGGCGCGTTCGATGAGATGACCGTAGCTTTTGAGCTCGTCGCCGCGCGTTTGACCGTTCGCTATGCGTCGCTTGAGGTCGAGCAGTGCGACGCCGTCGAATACGAACGTGTTCGGCTGCGACGGCATCGCTTCGACGACGACGACGAGCAATAGAAGCCCGCCAAAGTAGCGAGGAAAGCGATGCATGTAGGGAGAATAGGCGAGTGCACGTGATTCACGAGTACGAGGTAGGAGTAGAAAACAAAGCAAGAAAACGTGTATATTATGGTTGGAACGTAAGTGTTCTGCTCACATATACGCGATTGACTGTGTCCTTGTTTTGGCTAGGGTAGTTTCTTGTTTGTCATTTTGAAATAGGCCTTTTTCTGCTTTTCAAAAATGCTCAGTGCATCTTTATAAAGCCGTATGTCCCAGTAGTTGAGATCTTCTAAAATTTTTCTCTCTTTGTCTCCAAGTGGCACTTCTTTGTGCTTGTTGACGTTCACCTTTACGGATTTCTGTGGACACTTGATGCCTAACATGAAACAGAGCATTTGCTGCGAAAGGGTAAATTCTTCCGTTATTCCAATAAATGCAACTTTATTGACAATATTTCGTCTAGCTGCAAGATAGTGCTCCTCCTTAATCTCGGGAAGAGAATGACTCGTCGATGCAATGGATTCAGGCATGTCGTCGAATTGACTGTCCAACTCGGGAAACTCTCCGAAGGTAAGCAGTCTAACAAAGTGGTTGTTTAACTGGGGTACTCGTCGTATATGAGGATGATGCACAAATTGAGTCAAAGTATTCGACTCCCTGGCAACCACTACGGAATAAACATGACCTTTTGCCCCTTTTGATCCTTTGGGCGACCTGAGATAGTGATAGAAAGAGAGGAGTTTAGATATGGGCTCGCGAAACCAAACGAAATAGAGAAACTCCCTCGATCCTTTCACACTGAAAAAATTGTGCAGGCCGAAATTTCGTTTCGAAGTTAGAACTTGCCGTACAGTCGCCTCCGTCTTGACACGACGATAAGCGGCCGTTCGATTCGCTCTCTCTTCCATTGTAAATAGAATCGCATTTTGAAGCGTCACTTTGTCGGGTTCAGTGTACGATAGCAGATTGTATGCGGCGGCTGCAGCAAACCCCGCGCAGTTTCGAACGCCGCTATACCTTCCCCTCACCGTTCTTTTCAGAAGCGATTCCACCGACGTTCCGCCCGTCTTCGGCAGGTGTACGAATCCGATGTGCGCTTGTCGATACTTGTTGTCAAAAGACGGTCCGTCACTAGTAAGCGACGGCGCCGCCTCGCGATGATCCGCCGCAATGTAGTAGTTGGGCAGAGGTTCGAGTCCGTAATCGGGCGTCGCTAGAACGACGCAAGTGCGAAGCATGTTGAACAGAGCACCGCAAGATGTGAAGTCGGCCGGATCCGTGTTTTCTTTTCTCTCTTTGCCTCCGAATGGGGCCGGGAGACGGCTCCAGCGTTCCTCGCATTCCCTTTTTGTCACGTATCTCATCAGGGCCCGTAGAGTTTTCTGTTGGGCGTCTCTCATTCTGTTTTTAGGACAGGGTAATCTTTTTTCAGCGATGAACAAACCGACGAGTACGATCCAAGTCGCAGCTAGAAAAATAGCAAGAATTTTCTGTGTCATTGAACTTGATTGAAGAAGAGATTTTCAGCGTCGAGCGACGTTTACTAACGGCCCAAGGACTACAGTTGCAATTCGTTTAGTGGAGGAGTGGGCGACGCGCTGCGGCATGCGTAAATTACGCATGCCGCCCGCAAAGTATCCATTGCACAAATCACATGTACATACTAGAGAATGATGGCCTGGTGTTGGCCATCATGCATAGCCTCCCACCGCTTACAGGACGCCTTAGATAATGTGACGTCATAAAATTTCGCGTTACAATATTATATATTTACGCTGTTGTATATACATGTATATCAGTCCTGCAGCTCAGTCCTACATACGATACTGGCTTTGAAGTTTATTGTATGTGTAGGTATGTGGGTACGGGAGTGTACACGCGTACATACCCACGCATAGAGAAAGAGAGAGAGAGCCTCCCTCGCCGTTATATGGGCTCGCAAACTGCGTTTGCGGTGGTCGGCTCATAACCTGCACGTGCACGTGATCCCACGCATGGAGAAGACGAAACCGGCCTTTCGGCGTCGCGCGACGGCTCTGCCGCGCGGAACGCGTCTCTCCGTGCAAAACGGTCAACTCCTCGTCTCGACGGGAGTCCCCTCTGCCGATCAGGCCATCGGTTAGCGAGATCGATTCAGAAATACGTTTGATGCCCTCGAAAACGCGCTTCATCTCCATCTTCTAGGCGGAGGATTAGCAGTAGGAACGGTGCTTCTAATTGGTAGGTGAAATCGCAGCGTGCAAAGCAAGGAAATAGCTCGTTTTCCGCAGAAGAGGACGCGCACTCGTCCTACCCCGAAATTCTACTCCGATATTTCTTCGCCGAGGGCGTCGTCTTCGGTCACGGCGCGTACGTAGCAAGCGGCGCCGTCAAATCGACTGGAGTAGAACTGATCGAGGTGAAAATATTATTATATAATTTTAATATTTTTTATTGTCTTTATTTGAGACACGTGCTTTGAATTCTTTAGACGCTTCCTGCCTTGTGCAGCGACACGGAGAAGTCTCAGGAGTCGAAGGACGATATGAAGATAGCGTGGCGATATCGAGATTTACCCGAGGTGCAAAGAACCTCTTGATTAGCATTTGATTATTGGTATCTCTTATATTATGATGAAGCAATCCGCATCAGCTCAATTCGGTCATTCCTTTGATCTGAGTCGCTGCATGGACGCGAGGGAGGTCGAGAAAACTTCCGTGGACATATTCGATTGCAAGTAAGTGGTCTACCAAGAGAGAGAGAGAGAGGGAGCAAATAGAGTTTATTGTTCTAGTTCCGATCATCGATGTGATCATCTCATCGATAGCCTTAGTGCTTGTATGGATAAAGGGAAATACAGAACTATTCCCTCTGTAGAAGTAAGGCCGTTTTTTGTGCATACATATGCGTGAAATAATCTCATGGTCCTGTGACGTAGAAACGATGTACTGAGAATAGGAATTCATTCGCTTGGATCTCCACTATGGAGCGACACGACAAACAAAACGTCTGTATTGAGATTTATTTATCGACTTCGCGGTCTGGTCAGATCGTCCTATGCTGTGGCTCTCGTTACCATACCAACGCATCTATTTCGCGTAATCAACAAATAAAACAATGACTCTACGAGTTTAATTTATTCTACGTTTATAGGACGAAGCGTTCGTTCGACGAGTCGAGCATCTCAGCGACGTCGCAGTTCATCTGGAGTCATTTGAAGGCTCGGAAAAAGAAAAGAATCCCGTTTATAAAGACTATCACGGTGTGGAGAGAGAGAGAGAGAGAGAGAGAGAGAGAGAGAGTATCAGTACACCCAAACCTAAATGTATATATATATATATATATGGTATATGAATTTTATGAGCAGTTATTTCTCGTAGGTCTTTTTCACATTCGTCGTCTTTCTCGTCTGAATTCTCTCGCATGTCACTTGCCGGAGACAACCAGTTTGGCGTTCAAGTTGCATCGCAAGAAATTCGCCGTCGAGAAGCTCTACCTGCCGCCGGACGCGTCCGAGACGGCCAGTCGATCGAAGGGCAGTGGTGGTAGCGCGAGCTGTGGTAGTGGAACGCACGCGGGAAAAGCTGCGTTGGAGTTCTAGAGGGGGAGAATCCGCTGAGGCAGAGCGAGACGTCAATACCTATTAATCTTTCTGACGGCTATTTCTTTCCTATTCCAATCTATGCCTTTTTACGAGGCTCCCACGAAACACCCAAATCGCTATGATGCCATTCCAAATTGCTATTGCGAAATATATTAACATATAGAGATTAGATTTGTGTGTGTATGGGGAAGGGAAGTATCGAGTCGGGGATTCGGAGCAGCCGTTCTTTGCGGCCTATGAAATTTCTCCATCATTTTGCTCGAACTAAGCCGAGTCGAGCGTACAATATTTGTAATAGTATGGGTGGACTCCTCTGCATCATGCCTGCAAGAGTGGAAACATTTTTGGAATGAAATGGCTTGTGGAACACAACGCTGATATCAATAGCGTCGACAGGGTTAGAAGATTTCACTTGTGATACTTTTATTCTTATTTCATCTTCAGAGGGGTGAAACGCCTTTTATGTGGGCGTGTCGAAGTCACATCAATCGTTTAGCGAAAGTTCGCTACTTGTGTGAAAAAGGAGCTGACTGTCAAGCAAAAGATCACGTGAGATGTTGTTTATTTGCTACAAATTCAACAAATCGCCGTCTTTTTTATTCAGGAAGGGAAGACGGCTTTGTTTCATGCCAAGTGTGAAGATGACGAAGTGAAAGATGTTCTTCGATATCTTGTCATTGAGAAAGGCATTGATATCAATTCTGTTGATAAGGTCGCATTCTTACGATATTTTACATTTTTGTTTGTTAATCCTATTTTAGGAGGGAACGACACCCTTATTGGACGCATGTTATTATAATTCTTCTTTCCTTGCCATTCAGCAACTAATTGAATTAGGAGCTGACCTTTCTGTCAGAAATAAGGTTAGTCAGAATTCTCATTTCTCAATCGTTCTCTATTCAAATCTTTGTAGAGAAAACAAAATGCATTGCATAAGGTTGCAAAAAGCTATCAAAGCGTAGACGCATCAGTTATTGATCTATTGATTAAGAAGGGTGACGTCACGTGTCAAGATCAGGTGACGTGATTTTCTTGTAAATTAGAGAGAATCTATAAACGTGAATTTCAGTACGGATTGACACCTTATGAGGTGGCACGTGATGGTTACATTCGAGCTCTCCTTCGACGTCATCATTTTGATTCAGTTCCCTTATGTATTTATTTTAATAGGACGCCGCCCGATTTTCCGTTCTTCAACGAGAAACGGTTCGTCCGGATTCTATTAAATTCTGCGTAGTTGGCAGCAAAATGGCGGGAAAAACGACGTACGTGAATTCTCTTCTTCAACTCAATCAACCTCTACCCAAGAACGAAGATCGTACGCCGGGCGTGGAAATTCACAATTGCCAAATTCCTGGAGTTGGCAAAGGATCGGCGTGGGACTTTGGGGCCCAACCCACATTCCACAGTGCACACGGTCTCTTCTTTCAAAAGTCCAATACATTGTTCATTCTTGTCCTTCCTGTTCAGAAAGGAGAAAAGATGACGTCAGAAATGATTCTTCGTCTTCTAGAAAGGGACGATTTTGGTGTGCATTCTCTAAAGCTGCATTGAGAACGCTTCCGCCTCACTTGAAATCACGCATTCGCCTTCTTGATCTAATTGGTTTCAATGAGGAGGCGGGAGTTGAAGTGAGGTTCGAGCTGAAACGAATCGCCGAAATTCTTCAAAACGAATTTGGAGACACTTTTGAAATTTCAGGCGTGCTTGAAATGGATTGCAGCAAGCGCCAATCAGATCGGATGAACGACTGTCGAAAGAAACTGAAATATATCCGCGAAAAAATGCTAGAGGTAATAGCCGAGTCGTCTTTAGTACTTTATCTTTAAAATTTATCTTTGCACACCGACAGACAGCGGATGATGTCCCTAAACTGTGCCATGCCATTGAGCAGTATCTTTCTCTTCCCAATGAGAAGAGAAAGAATCCACTGGCGTATTTTCTGACAGCTGATGAATTTGAAAAGTGGGTTGCTGAAAAAGTTGGCATCAAATTGGCTGAGGACGAGAAAAAAGTGGCCGTGGAGTATCTAGACTCGTCTGGAATAGTGAGTAAATCTTATATATTTATTTGTGAATCATATATTATGTTTACGTAGATAATTAATCTTGGTCGTCGAATTTGCCTACAGCCTATCTGGCTTTGTCACAGTGTGATCGGTCCTCTTCTCGCTCCGCCCTATTTCGTTGTCGCTATGCCTGCCACAAAATTCGGCAGAGCGTCAAAAAAAAGATATCCAATCGGCTCTGACGAATTTCGGAAATTATCTCAAGCAAAAGGGCAACCCGTCTCCATTTGTGGTGACAGCCGACGAAGCAATTGAAATTCTTCGCTACTTGGAACTGTGCATTCCAATGGAAAAGGAGCCAGGAGTGTATCAGATTCCAGCACTTCTTGACGATTCAATTCCTCGCGACGCCTGGGTTGAAGATTCGACGCTGGACGTGTATCGTGGCCAACAATACGAGTGCGCGCGTTGCGTCGACATCATCTCGCCGTCGTCATTCGTCGTCTTTCAATGTCGTTCTTTTTGGAAAACGTAAGCCACCGGGCGTGGAAGGACGGCGTAAAATTGGTGAAAATTGTCGGCGACAAAGTAATTGAATGCCTCATCGAATCCGGAATAAAGAAGGAGCACTGCTGCATTGACATCATTCTTCGCTGGTCGAGCAAAGCCGACTGCGAAAGAGTGGCTAAAGAATTCCTCGACGAGCTCAAAGCGATTATCGCGAAGGCGTGCGATGAGAGAAGCCCGGGTGTCATACTCAATTGGTTCTATTTGGACTGTACTCATCTCAAACAACTTGACGAAGATCCGGCTATTTATTCATCGAGCGAAGTCGATCAAAAGGTCAATGCCGCGGCTTTCAATAATTTCTTGTTTTCAAATCGCCCGGAAAAATGGAATCGTTCGTCTATTAGAGACCTGGTGATTATGGAAGAGAAGCCAAAGGTAATCATTTCAATCAGAAGAATGTCTTTTTGACTTTCTCTCGTACTAGAGCACAGCCGTTTCTGTGGATTCTCCTCCGACTCGCTTTTCAACAGGTGCCCGCTCCGAGTATTTTCCCGACGACGATGAGTTGTCAGACCATGTGATCATGGAAGAGAAGCACGAGGTAATTATTTAGACAAGCAATGCGGGATATTCAATATCTCTTATATTTAGCATGACCCTGTTTCTCAGCAAACTTTCTTCGCTTCGGGTACACGCTCCGATTCTCCCGCTAAAGATTCTTTTTCCGACGACGATGAGTTGGTATCAGACCAGGCGATCATGCAAGAGAAGCAAGAGGTAATGATTTAGACAGCAATGTGGGATATTCAATATCTCTTATATTTAGCATGACGCGGTTTCTCAGCAAACTTTCTTCGCTTCAGGTGCACACTCCGATTCTCCCGCTAAAGATTCTGATTCTTTTCCCGGCGACGACGAGTTGCTTACGGACCAGGTGATAACAGCGTGCTCTCGCGTCCGAGGATCACTCTGGGAAGAAATTGGCGCTTGCGTCATTGATTTGGACGCAATCAAACAGATCCGCGGTAGCCACCCCTTACGTATGAAGATGGTGCTCGATTCGTGGAAAACAGCAAAATCACCAACTGTAGGTGAGCTTCTACATTGGCTTGAGGAGGTTGGCGTTAACCGAACGGTTATCAAAACAAAATACAAAGACCTATATGGACGTAAGTAACCAGTTTTTTTTATTTTTATTTCTGTTCTTTATCGTTTTGGCAAGCTGTGCTATTTGTATAAGGTATCGTTTTCTGATATTTTGCTAACTGTGACCATTTTTACTTTATATTTTTTCGTTATTTTTCGTTAAGATTATATCCATATGTCAATTCCCGTACGTGTAGGCGTCCAACGCACGGAAAGACGTCGAAATGAAGAAGGAGTCGGCTGAAAAGGACCATGGACAGCAAAGGAAAGACAAAGACTCCGCAGCCGTCGAGAATGAACAGGAAACGGGGAGCGGGATCTCCCTTTGGGAAACCAACTGAGGAAATGTCGAAGAATCGAGACCACGTTCGACGAACAAGCACTACATCGCTTTGCGATCGACGCATCACAAGCTGAATCACGTCGCTCTTCGCCAAGTTCTCATCGCCTCCATTCTGGAAAGTTCGTGTGTCTCTTTCAATCGAAGGTACGTACACCGCCATATATACACCGCTTGCCGGAATATATACACCACTTGCCGGAATATATACACCGCCTGCCAGCGGAGTACGTACACCACGTGCCGTAATATATACACCGCCTGCCGGCGGAGTACGTACACCACTTGCCGGAATATATACACCGCCTGCCAGCGGAGTACGTACACCACGTGCCGTAATATATACACCGCCTGCCGGCGGAGTACGTACACCACTTGCCGGAATATATACACCGCCTGCCAGCGGAGTACGTACACCACGTGCCGGAATATATACACCGCCTGCCGGCGGAGTACGTACACCACTTGCCGGAATATATACACCGCCTGCCGGCGGAGTACGTACACCACTTGCCGGAATATATACACCGCCTGCCGGCGGAGTACGTACACGACTTGCCGTAATATATACACCGCCTGCCGGAATATATACAGCACTTGCCGTAATATATACACCGCCTGCCGGCGGAGTACGTACACCACTTGCCGTAATATATACACCGCCTGCCGGCGGAGTACGTACACCACTTGCCGGAATATATACACCGCCTGCCAGCGGAGTACGTACACCACGTGCCGTAATATATACACCGCCTGCCGGCGGAGTACGTACACCACTTGCCGTAATATATACACCGCCTGCCGGCGGAGTACGTACACCACTTGCCCGAATATATACACCGCCTGCCGGCGGAGTACGTACACCACTTGCCCGAATATATACACCGCCTGCCAGCGGAGTACGTACACCACTTGCCGTAATATATACACCGCCTACCGGCGGAGTACGTACGCCACGTGCCGTAATATATACACCGCCTGCCGGCGGAGTACGTACACCACTTGCCGTAATATATACACCGCCTGCCGGCGGAGTACGTACACCACTTGCCGTAATATATACACCGCCTACCGGCGGAGTACGTACACCACTTGCCGGAATATATACACCGCCTGCCGGAATATATACACCACTTGCCGTAATATATACACCGCTTGCCGGAATATATACAGCACTTGCCGTAATATATACACCGCCTGCCGGCGGAGTACGTACACCACTTGCCGTAATATATACACCGCCTGCCGGCGGAGTACGTACACCACTTGCCGGAATATATACACCGCCTGCCGGAATATATACAGCACTTGCCGTAATATATACACCGCCTGCCAGCGGAGTACGTACACCACTTGCCGTAATATATACACCGCCTGCCGGCGGAGTACGTACACCACTTGCCGGAATATATACACCGCCTGCCGGCGGAGTACGTACACCACTTGCCGGAATATATACACCGCCTGCCGGCGGAGTACGTACACCACTTGCCGTAATATATACACCGCCTGCCGGAATATATACAGCACTTGCCGTAATATATACACCGCCTGCCGGCGGAGTACGTACACCACTTGCCGTAATATATACACCGCCTGCCGGCGGAGTACGTACACCACTTGCCGGAATATATACACCGCCTGCCAGCGGAGTACGTACACCACGTGCCGTAATATATACACCGCCTGCCGGCGGAGTACGTACACCACTTGCCGTAATATATACACCGCCTGCCGGCGGAGTACGTACACCACTTGCCCGAATATATACATCGCCTGCCGGCGGAGTACGTACACCACTTGCCGGAATATATACATCGCCTGCCGGCGGAGTACGTACACCACTTCCCGAATATATACACCGCCTGCCGGCGGAGTACGTACACCACTTGCCCGAATATATACACCGCCTGCCAGCGGAGTACGTACACCACTTGCCGTAATATATACACCGCCTACCGGCGGAGTACGTACGCCACTTACCGCAATATATACACCGCCTGCCGGAATATATACACCTCCTGCCGGCGGAGTACGTACACCACTTGCAGGAATATATACACCGCCTGCCAGCGGAGTACGTACACCACTTGCCGTAATATATACACCGCCTGCCGGAATATATACACCACTTGCCGTAATATATACACCGCCTGCCGGAATATATACAGCACTTGCCGTAATATATACACCGCCTGCCGGCGGAGTACGTACACCACTTGCCGTAATATATACACCGCCTGCCGGCGGAGTACGTACACCACTTGCCGGAATATATACACCGCCTGCCAGCGGAGTACGTACACCACGTGCCGTAATATATACACCGCCTGCCGGCGGAGTACGTACACCACTTGCCGTAATATATACACCGCCTGCCGGAATATATACACCACTTGCCGTAATATATACACCGCCTGCCGGAATATATACACCACTTGCCGTAATATATACACCGCTTGCCGGAATATATACACCGCCTGCCGGCGGAGTACGTACACCACTTGCCGTAATATATACACCGCCTACCGGAATATATACACCGCCTGCCGGCGGAGTACGTACACCACTTGCAGGAATATATACACCGCCTGCCAGCGGAGTACGTACACCACTTGCCGTAATATATACATCGCCTACCGGCGGAGTACGTACACCACTTGCCGTAATATATACATCGCCTACCGGCGGAGTACGTACACTACTTGCCGTAATATATACACCGCCTGCCGGCGGAGTACGTACACCACTTGCCGTAATATATACACCGCCTGCCTGCGGAGTACGTACACCACTTGCCGGAATATATACACCGCCTGCCGGCGGAGTACGTACACCACTTGCCGTAATATATACACCGCCTACCGGAATATATACACCGCCTGCCGGCGGAGTACGTACACCACCTGCAGGAATATATACACCGCCTGCCGGCGGAGTACGTACACCACTTGCAGGAATATATACACCGCCTGCCAGCGGAGTACGTACACCACTTGCCGTAATATATACATCGCCTACCGGCGGAGTACGTACACTACTTGGCGTAATATATACATCGCCTACCGGCGGAGTACGTACACCACTTGCAGGAATATATACACCGCCTGCCGGAATATATACAGCACTTGCCGTAATATATACACCGCCTGCCGGCGGAGTACGTACACCACTTGCCGGAATATATACACCGCCTGCCAGCGGAGTACGTACACCACGTGCCGTAATATATACACCGCCTGCCGGCGGAGTACGTACACCACTTGCCGTAATATATACACCGCCTGCCGGCGGAGTACGTACACCACTTGCCCGAATATATACACCGCCTGCCGGCGGAGTACGTACACCACTTGCCGGAATATATACATCGCCTACCGGCGGAGTACGTACACCACTTGCCGGAATATATACACCGCCTACCGGCGGAGTACGTACACCACTTGCCCGAATATATACACCGCCTGCCAGCGGAGTACGTACACCACTTGCCGTAATATATACACCGCCTGCCGGAATATATACACCACTTGCCGTAATATATACACCGCCTGCCGGAATATATACAGCACTTGCCGTAATATATACACCGCCTGCCGGCGGAGTACGTACACCACTTGCCGTAATATATACACCGCCTGCCGGAATATATACACCACTTGCCGTAATATATACACCGCCTGCCGGAATATATACAGCACTTGCCGTAATATATACACCGCCTGCCAGCGGAGTACGTACACCACTTGCCGTAATATATACACCGCCTGCCGGAATATATACACCACTTGCCGTAATATATACACCGCTTGCCGGAATATATACACCACTTGCCGGAATATATACACCGCCTGCCAGCGGAGTACGTACACCACGTGCCGTAATATATACACCGCCTGCCGGCGGAGTACGTACACCACTTGCCGGAATATATACACCGCCTGCCGGCGGAGTACGTACACCACTTGCCGGAATATATACACCGCCTGCCGGCGGAGTACGTACACGACTTGCCGCAATATATACACCGCCTGCCGGAATATATACAGCACTTGCCGTAATATATACACCGCCTGCCGGCGGAGTACGTACACCACTTGCCGTAATATATACACCGCCTGCCGGCGGAGTACGTACACCACTTGCCGGAATATATACACCGCCTGCCAGCGGAGTACGTACACCACGTGCCGTAATATATACACCGCCTGCCGGCGGAGTACGTACACCACTTGCCGTAATATATACACCGCCTGCCGGCGGAGTACGTACACCACTTGCCCGAATATATACACCGCCTGCCGGCGGAGTACGTACACCACTTGCCCGAATATATACACCGCCTGCCAGCGGAGTACGTACACCACTTGCCGTAATATATACACCGCCTACCGGCGGAGTACGTACACCACTTGCCGTAATATATACACCGCCTGCCGGCGGAGTACGTACACCACTTGCCGTAATATATACACCGCCTACCGGCGGAGTACGTACACCACTTGCCGGAATATATACATCGCCTGCCAGCGGAGTACGTACACCACTTGCCGTAATATATACACCGCCTACCGGCGGAGTACGTACACCACTTGCCGGAATATATACACCGCCTGCCGGAATATATACACCACTTGCCGTAATATATACACCGCTTGCCGGAATATATACAGCACTTGCCGTAATATATACACCGCCTGCCGGCGGAGTACGTACACCACTTGCCGTAATATATACACCGCCTGCCAGCGGAGTACGTACACCACTTGCCGTAATATATACACCGCCTGCCGGCGGAGTACGTACACCACTTGCCGGAATATATACACCGCCTGCCGGCGGAGTACGTACACCACTTGCCGGAATATATACACCGCCTGCCGGCGGAGTACGTACACGACTTGCCGTAATATATACACCGCCTGCCGGAATATATACAGCACTTGCCGTAATATATACACCGCCTGCCGGCGGAGTACGTACACCACTTGCCGTAATATATACACCGCCTGCCGGCGGAGTACGTACACCACTTGCCGGAATATATACACCGCCTGCCAGCGGAGTACGTACACCACGTGCCGTAATATATACACCGCCTGCCGGCGGAGTACGTACACCACTTGCCGTAATATATACACCGCCTGCCGGCGGAGTACGTACACCACTTGCCCGAATATATACACCGCCTGCCGGCGGAGTACGTACACCACTTGCCGGAATATATACATCGCCTACCGGCGGAGTACGTACACCACTTCCCGAATATATACATTGCCTGCCGGCGGAGTACGTACACCACTTGCCCGAATATATACACCGCCTGCCAGCGGAGTACGTACACCACTTGCCGTAATATATACACCGCCTACCGGCGGAGTACGTACGCCACTTACCGCAATATATACACCGCCTGCCGGAATATATACACCGCCTGGCGGCGGAGTACGTACACCACTTGCAGGAATATATACACCGCCTGCCAGCGGAGTACGTACACCACTTGCCGTAATATATACACCGCCTGCCGGAATATATACACCACTTGCCGTAATATATACACCGCCTGCCGGAATATATACAGCACTTGCCGTAATATATACACCGCATGCCGTCGGAGTACGTACACCACTTGCCGTAATATATACACCGCCTGCCGGCGGAGTACGTACACCACTTGCCGGAATATATACACCGCCTGCCAGCGGAGTACGTACACCACGTGCCGTAATATATACACCGCCTGCCGGCGGAGTACGTACACCACTTGCCGTAATATATACACCGCCTGCCGGAATATATACACCACTTGCCGTAATATATACACCGCCTGCCGGAATATATACACCACTTGCCGTAATATATACACCGCTTGCCGGAATATATACACCGCCTGCCGGCGGAGTACGTACACCACTTGCCGTAATATATACACCGCCTACCGGAATATATACACCGCCTGCCGGCGGAGTACGTACACCACTTGCAGGAATATATACACCGCCTGCCAGCGGAGTACGTACACCACTTGCCGTAATATATACATCGCCTACCGGCGGAGTACGTACACCACTTGCCGTAATATATACATCGCCTACCGGCGGAGTACGTACACCACTTGCCGTAATATATACACCGCCTACCGGAATATATACACCGCCTGCCGGCGGAGTACGTACACCACTTGCAGGAATATATACACCGCCTGCCAGCGGAGTACGTACACCACTTGCCGTAATATATACATCGCCTACCGGCGGAGTACGTACACCACTTGCCGGAATATATACACCGCCTGCCGGCGGAGTACGTACACCACTTGCCGTAATATATACACCGCCTACCGGAATATATACACCGCCTGCCGGCGGAGTACGTACACCACTTGCAGGAATATATACACCGCCTGCCGGCGGAGTACGTACACCACTTGCAGGAATATATACACCGCCTGCCAGCGGAGTACGTACACCACTTGCCGTAATATATACATCGCCTACCGGCGGAGTACGTACACTACTTGGCGTAATATATACATCGCCTACCGGCGGAGTACGTACACCACTTGCAGGAATATATACACCGCCTGCCGGAATATATACAGCACTTGCCGTAATATATACACCGCCTGCCGGAATATATACAGCACTTGCCGTAATATATACACCGCCTGCCGGCGGAGTACGTACACCACTTGCCGGAATATATACACCGCCTGCCAGCGGAGTACGTACACCACGTGCCGTAATATATACACCGCCTGCCGGCGGAGTACGTACACCACTTGCCGTAATATATACACCGCCTGCCGGCGGAGTACGTACACCACTTGCCGGAATATATACATCGCCTACCGGCGGAGTACGTACACCACTTGCCGGAATATATACACCGCCTACCGGCGGAGTACGTACACCACTTGCCCGAATATATACACCGCCTGCCGGAATATATACACCACTTGCCGTAATATATACACCGCCTGCCGGAATATATACACCACTTGCCGTAATATATACACCGCCTGCCGGAATATATACAGCACTTGCCGGAATATATACACCGCCTGCCAGCGGAGTACGTACACCACTTGCCGTAATATATACACCGCCTGCCGGAATATATACACCACTTGCCGTAATATATACACCGCCTGCCGGAATATATACAGCACTTGCCGTAATATATACACCGCCTGCCGGCGGAGTACGTACACCACTTGCCGTAATATATACACCGCCTGCCAGCGGAGTACGTACACCACTTGCCGTAATATATACACCGCCTGCCGGAATATATACACCACTTGCCGTAATATATACACCGCTTGCCGGAATATATACACCACTTGCCGGAATATATACACCGCCTGCCAGCGGAGTACGTACACCACGTGCCGTAATATATACACCGCCTGCCGGCGGAGTACGTACACCACTTGCCGGAATATATACACCGCCTGCCAGCGGAGTACGTACACCACGTGCCGGAATATATACACCGCCTGCCGGCGGAGTACGTACACCACTTGCCGGAATATATACACCGCCTGCCGGCGGAGTACGTACACGACTTGCCGCAATATATACACCGCCTGCCGGAATATATACAGCACTTGCCGTAATATATACACCGCCTGCCGGCGGAGTACGTACACCACTTGCCGTAATATATACACCGCCTGCCGGCGGAGTACGTACACCACTTGCCGGAATATATACACCGCCTGCCAGCGGAGTACGTACACCACGTGCCGTAATATATACACCGCCTGCCGGCGGAGTACGTACACCACTTGCCGTAATATATACACCGCCTGCCGGCGGAGTACGTACACCACTTGCCCGAATATATACACCGCCTGCCGGCGGAGTACGTACACCACTTGCCCGAATATATACACCGCCTGCCAGCGGAGTACGTACACCACTTGCCGTAATATATACACCGCCTACCGGCGGAGTACGTACACCACTTGCCGTAATATATACACCGCCTGCCGGCGGAGTACGTACACCACTTGCCGTAATATATACACCGCCTACCGGCGGAGTACGTACACCACTTGCCGGAATATATACATCGCCTGCCAGCGGAGTACGTACACCACTTGCCGTAATATATACACCGCCTACCGGCGGAGTACGTACACCACTTGCCGGAATATATACACCGCCTGCCGGAATATATACACCACTTGCCGTAATATATACACCGCTTGCCGGAATATATACAGCACTTGCCGTAATATATACACCGCCTGCCGGCGGAGTACGTACACCACTTGCCGTAATATATACACCGCCTGCCAGCGGAGTACGTACACCACTTGCCGTAATATATACACCGCCTGCCGGCGGAGTACGTACACCACTTGCCGGAATATATACACCGCCTGCCGGCGGAGTACGTACACCACTTGCCGGAATATATACACCGCCTGCCGGCGGAGTACGTACACCACTTGCCGTAATATATACACCGCCTGCCGGCGGAGTACGTACACGACTTGCCGTAATATATACACCGCCTGCCGGAATATATACAGCACTTGCCGTAATATATACACCGCCTGCCGGCGGAGTACGTACACCACTTGCCGTAATATATACACCGCCTGCCGGCGGAGTACGTACACCACTTGCCGGAATATATACACCGCCTGCCAGCGGAGTACGTACACCACGTGCCGTAATATATACACCGCCTGCCGGCGGAGTACGTACACCACTTGCCGTAATATATACACCGCCTGCCGGCGGAGTACGTACACCACTTGCCCGAATATATACACCGCCTGCCGGCGGAGTACGTACACCACTTGCCGGAATATATACATCGCCTACCGGCGGAGTACGTACACCACTTCCCGAATATATACATTGCCTGCCGGCGGAGTACGTACACCACTTGCCCGAATATATACACCGCCTGCCAGCGGAGTACGTACACCACTTGCCGTAATATATACACCGCCTACCGGCGGAGTACGTACGCCACTTACCGCAATATATACACCGCCTGCCGGAATATATACACCGCCTGGCGGCGGAGTACGTACACCACTTGCAGGAATATATACACCGCCTGCCAGCGGAGTACGTACACCACTTGCCGTAATATATACACCGCCTGCCGGAATATATACACCACTTGCCGTAATATATACACCGCCTGCCGGAATATATACAGCACTTGCCGTAATATATACACCGCATGCCGGCGGAGTACGTACACCACTTGCCGTAATATATACACCGCCTGCCGGCGGAGTACGTACACCACTTGCCGGAATATATACACCGCCTGCCAGCGGAGTACGTACACCACGTGCCGTAATATATACACCGCCTGCCGGCGGAGTACGTACACCACTTGCCGTAATATATACACCGCCTGCCGGAATATATACACCACTTGCCGTAATATATACACCGCCTGCCGGAATATATACACCACTTGCCGTAATATATACACCGCTTGCCGGAATATATACACCGCCTGCCGGCGGAGTACGTACACCACTTGCCGTAATATATACACCGCCTACCGGAATATATACACCGCCTGCCGGCGGAGTACGTACACCACTTGCAGGAATATATACACCGCCTGCCAGCGGAGTACGTACACCACTTGCCGTAATATATACATCGCCTACCGGCGGAGTACGTACACCACTTGCCGTAATATATACATCGCCTACCGGCGGAGTACGTACACCACTTGCCGTAATATATACACCGCCTACCGGAATATATACACCGCCTGCCGGCGGAGTACGTACACCACTTGCAGGAATATATACACCGCCTGCCAGCGGAGTACGTACACCACTTGCCGTAATATATACATCGCCTACCGGCGGAGTACGTACACCACTTGCCGTAATATATACATCGCCTACCGGCGGAGTACGTACACTACTTGCCGTAATATATACACCGCCTGCCGGCGGAGTACGTACACCACTTGCCGTAATATATACACCGCCTGCCTGCGGAGTACGTACACCACTTGCCGGAATATATACACCGCCTGCCGGCGAAGTACGTACACCACTTGCCGTAATATATACACCGCCTACCGGAATATATACACCGCCTGCCGGCGGAGTACGTACACCACTTGCAGGAATATATACACCGCCTGCCGGCGGAGTACGTACATCACTTGCAGGAATATATACACCGCCTGCCAGCGGAGTACGTACACCACTTGCCGTAATATATACATCGCCTACCGGCGGAGTACGTACACTACTTGGCGTAATATATACATCGCCTACCGGCGGAGTACGTACACCACTTGCAGGAATATATACACCGCCTGCCGGAATATATACAGCACTTGCCGTAATATATACACCGCCTGCCGGAATATATACAGCACTTGCCGTAATATATACACCGCCTGCCGGCGGAGTACGTACACCACTTGCCGTAATATATACACCGCCTTCCGGCGGAGTACGTACACCGCTTGCCGTAATATATACACCGCCTGCCAGCGGAGTACGTACACCACGTGCCGTAATATATACATCGCCTGCCGGCGGAGTACGTACACTACTTGGCGTAATAGATACATCGCCTACCGGCGGAGTACGTACACCACTTGCCGGAATATATAAACCGCCTGCCGGAATATATACAGCACTTGCCGTAATATATACACCGCCTGCCGGAATATATACAGCACTTGCCGTAATATATACACCGCCTGCCGGCGGAGTACGTACACCACTTGCCGTAATATATACACCGCCTTCCGGCGGAGTACGTACACCGCTTGCCGTAATATATACACCGCCTGCCAGCGGAGTACGTACACCACGTGCCGTAATATATACATCGCCTGCCGGCGGAGTACGTACACTACTTGGCGTAATAGATACATCGCCTACCGGCGGAGTACGTACACCACTTGCCGGAATATATAAACCGCCTGCCGGAATATATACAGCACTTGCCGTAATATATACACCGCCTGCCGGAATATATACAGCACTTGCCGTAATATATTCACCGCCTGCCGGCGGAGTACGTACACCACTTGCCGTAATATATACACCGCCTTCCGGCGGAGTACGTACACCGCTTGCCGTAATATATACACCGCCTGCCGGCGGAGTACGTACACCACTTGCCGGAATATATACACCGCCTGCCAGCGGAGTACGTACACCACTTGCCGTAATATATACACCGCCTGCCGGCGGAGTACGTACACCACTTGCCGTAATATATACAGCGCCTGCCAGCGGAGTACGTACACCACGTGCCGGAATATATACACCGCCTGCCGGCGGAGTACGTACACCATTCCCCGGAATATATACACCGCCTGCCGGAATATATACAGCACTTGCCGTAATATATACACCGCCTGCCGGCGGAGTACGTACACCACTTGCCGTAATATATACACCGCCTGCCGGCGGAGTACGTACACCACTTGCCGGAATATATACACCGCCTGCCAGCGGAGTACGTACACCACGTGCCGTAATATATACACCGCCTGCCGGCGGAGTACGTACACCACTTGCCGTAATATATACACCGCCTGCCGGCGGAGTACGTACACCACTTGCCCGAATATATACACCGCCTGCCGGCGGAGTACGTACACCACTTGCCGGAATATATACACCGCCTGCCAGCGGAGTACGTACACCACTTGCCGTAATATATACATCGCCTACCGGCGGAGTACGTACACCACTTGCCCGAATATATACACCGCCTGCCGGCGGAGTACGTACACCACTTGCCGGAATATATACACCGCCTGCCAGCGGAGTACGTACACCACTTGCCGTAATATATACACCGCCTACCGGCGGAGTACGTACACCACTTGCCCGAATATATACATCGCCTACCGGCGGAGTACGTACGCCACTTGCCGTAATATATACACCGCCTGCCGGAATATATACACCACTTGCCGTAATATATACACCGCCTGCCGGAATATATACAGCACTTGCCGTAATATATACACCGCCTGCCGGCGGAGTACGTACACCACTTGCCGTAATATATACACCGCCTGCCGGCGGAGTACGTACACCACTTGCAGGAATATATACACCGCCTGCCAGCGGAGTACGTACACCACTTGCCGTAATATATACACCGCCTGCCGGAATATATACACCACTTGCCGTAATATATACACCGCCTGCCGGAATATATACAGCACTTGCCGTAATATATACACCGCCTGCCGGCGGAGTACGTACACCACTTGCCGTAATATATACACCGCCTGCCGGCGGAGTACGTACACCACTTGCCGGAATATATACACCGCCTGCCAGCGGAGTACGTACACCACGTGCCGTAATATATACACCGCCTGCCGGCGGAGTACGTACACCACTTGCCGTAATATATACACCGCCTACCGGAATATATACACCGCCTGCTGGCGGAGTACGTACACCACTTGCAGGAATATATACATCGCCTACCGGCGGAGTACGTACACCACTTGCCGTAATATATACACCGCCTGCCGGCGGAGTACGTACACCACTTGCCGGAATATATACACCGCCTGCCAGCGGAGTACGTACACCACTTGCCGTAATATATACATCGCCTACCGGCGGAGTACGTACACCACTTGCCCGAATATATACACCGCCTGCCGGCGGAGTACGTACACCACTTGCCGGAATATATACACCGCCTGCCAGCGGAGTACGTACACCACTTGCCGTAATATATACACCGCCTACCGGCGGAGTACGTACACCACTTGCCCGAATATATACATCGCCTACCGGCGGAGTACGTACGCCACTTGCCGTAATATATACACCGCCTGCCGGAATATATACACCACTTGCCGTAATATATACACCGCCTGCCGGAATATATACAGCACTTGCCGTAATATATACACCGCCTGCCGGCGGAGTACGTACACCACTTGCCGTAATATATACACCGCCTGCCGGCGGAGTACGTACACCACTTGCAGGAATATATACACCGCCTGCCAGCGGAGTACGTACACCACTTGCCGTAATATATACACCGCCTGCCGGAATATATACACCACTTGCCGTAATATATACACCGCCTGCCGGAATATATACAGCACTT
The DNA here is from genome assembly GCF_947507565.1 of Oscarella lobularis. NCBI lineage: Eukaryota > Metazoa > Porifera > Homoscleromorpha > Homosclerophorida > Oscarellidae > Oscarella > Oscarella lobularis. The sequence goes on from NC_089175.1 coordinate 3,173,567, forward strand.
GCCGTAATATATACACCGCCTGCCGGCGGAGTACGTACACCACTTGCCGTAATATATACACCGCCTGCCGGCGGAGTACGTACACCACTTGCCGGAATATATACACCGCCTGCCAGCGGAGTACGTACACCACGTGCCGTAATATATACACCGCCTGCCGGCGGAGTACGTACACCACTTGCCGTAATATATACACCGCCTACCGGAATATATACACCGCCTGCTGGCGGAGTACGTACACCACTTGCAGGAATATATACATCGCCTACCGGCGGAGTACGTACACCACTTGCCGTAATATATACATCGCCTACCGGCGGAGTACGTACACTACTTGCCGTAATATATACACCGCCTGCCGGCGGAGTACGTACACCACTGGCCGTAATATATACACCGCCTGCCTGCGGAGTACGTACACCAATTGCCGGAATATATACACCGCCTGCCGGCGGAGTACGTACACCACTTGCCGTAATATATACACCGCCTACCGGCGGAGTACGTACACCACTTGCCGTAATATATACACCGCCTACCGGCGGAGTACGTACACCACTTTCCGTAATATATACACCGCCTACCGGCGGAGTACGTACACCACTTGCCGGAATATATACACCGCCTGCCGGCGGAGTACGTACACGACTTGCCGTAATATATACACCGCCTGCCGGCGGAGTACGTACACCACTTGCCGTAATATATACACCGCCTGCCGGCGGAGTACGTACACCATTCCCCGGAATATATACACCGCCTGCCAGCGGAGTACGTACACCACGTGCCGTAATATATACACCGCCTGCCGGCGGAGTACGTACAGCACTTGCCGTAATATATACACCGCCTACCGGCGGAGTACGTACACCACTTGCCGGAATATATACCCCGCCTGCCGGCGGAGTACGTACACCAATCTCCGTAATATATACACCGCCTGCCGGCGGAGTACGTACATCGCTTGCCGGAATATATACACCGCCTGCCGGAATATATATTACTTGTAGTACTTGTAGTACTTGTAGTACTTGTATTCCTTTAGTACTTGTGGTACTTGTAGTACTTGGAGTACTTGTAGTACCTGTAGTACTTGGAGTACTTGTAGTACTTGTAGTACTTGTATTACTTGTAGTACTTGGAGTACTTGGAGTACTTGGAGTACTTGGAGCACTTGGAGTACTTGTATTACTTGTAGTACTTGGTGCACTTGTAGTACTTGGAGTACTTGTAGTACTTGGAGCACTTGCAGTACTTGTAGTACTTGTAGTACTCTTAGTACTTGTAGTACTTGTAGTACATGGAGTACTTGGAGTACTTGTAGTACTTGGAGTACTTGTAGTACTTGTAGTACTTGTAGTACTTGTATTACTTGTAGTAATTGGAGCACTTGGAGTACTTGGAGTACTTGTTGTACTTGTAGTACTTGGAGTACTTGTAGTACTTGGAGTATTTGGGGTACTTGTAGTACTTGAAGCACTTGTAGTACTTGTATTACTTGGAGTACTTGGAGTACTTGGAGTACTTGTAGTACTTGTAGTACTTGTAGTACTTGTAGTACTTGTATTACCTGTAGTAATTGGAGCACTTGGAGTACTTGGAGTACTTGTTGTACTTGGAGTACTTGGAGTACTTGTAGTACTTGTAGTACATGGAGTACTTGGAGTTCTTGTAGTACTTGTAGTACTTGTAGCACTTGGAGTACTTGTAGTACTTGTAGTACTTGTATTACTTGTAGTACTTGGAGTACCCTGAGTACTTGGAGTACTTGGAGCACTTGGAGTACTTGTAGTACTTGGAGCACTTGTAGTACTTGGAGTACTTGTAGTACTTGGAGCACTTGCAGTACTTGGAGTACTTGGAGTACTTGTAGTACTTGTAGTACTTGTAGTACATGGAGTACTTGTAGCACTTGTAGTACTTGTATTACTTGTAGCAGGTACGTGCAAGAGATGTTTAGACGTGCATTCTACGCGTTTCGTCTCGTCTAGATTGACGGAGGAGACGTTTACAGCCGAAGAACTACGGGACATGTTATTCGGTCTTTGCGCCGTTGTCAAGGGCGACGTCGAATCGGAACTGATTCTTACGACGCATACGAACGTTCTTCTGCTACGTCAAGTTTTTCGACAGGCGGAGAAATGGCATCTGAAGTTGAGTGCTGACGTTTCTGAGCTCGAGAATCAGTAAGATGACAAAAAGTCCATTTTTCGTACACCACTTGCAGGAATATATACAGGAATATATACAGGAATATATACAGGAATATATACAGGAATATATACAGGAATATATACACCGCCTACCGGCGGAGTACGTACACCACTTGCCGGAATATATACACCGCCCTCCGGCAGAGTACGTACACTTCTTGCCGGAATGTATACACGGCCTGCCGGCTGAGTACGTACACCGCTTGCCGGAATATATACACCGCCTGCCGGCGCAGTACGTACAGCACTTGCCGGAATATATACACCGCCTGCCGGAATATATACACCGCCTGCCGGAATATATACACCGCCTGCCGGCGGAGTACGTACACCACTTTCCGGAATATATATACCGCCTGCCGGAATATATACACCGCCTGCCGGAATATATACACAGCCTGCCGGCGGAGTACGTACACCACTTGCCGGAATATATACACCGCCTGCCAGCGGAGTACGTACACCACTTGCCGTAATATATACACCGCCTGCCGGCGGAGTACGTACACCACTTGCCGGAACATATACACCGCCTGCCGGCGGAGTACGTACACCGCTTGCCCGAATATATACACCGCCTACCGGCGGTGTACGTACACCGCTTGCCCGAATATATACACCGCCTGCCGGCGTAGTACGTCCACCACTTGCCGGAGTATATACACCGCCTGCCGGCGGAGTACGTACACCGCTTGCCGGAATATATACACCGCCTGCCGGCGGAGTACGTACACCGCTTGCCCGAATATATACACCGCCCTCCGCCGGAGTACGTACACCACTTGCAGGAATATATACACCGCCTGCCGGCGGAGTACGTCCACCGCCTGCCGGAATATTTACACCGCCTGCCGGCGGAGTACGTACACCTCTTGCCGGAATATATACACCGCCTGCCGGAATATATACTCCGCCTGCCGGCGGAGTACGTACACCGCTTGCCGGAATATATACACCGCCTCCCGGCGGAGTACGTACGCCACTTGCCGGAATATATACACCGCCTGCCGGAATATATACACCGCCTGCCGGCGGATTACGTACACCACTTGCCGGAATATATACACCGCCTGCCGGCGGAGTACGTACACCACTTGCCGTAACATATACACCGCCTGCCGGCGGAGAACGTACACCACATGCCGTAATATATACACCGTACACCACTTGCCGTAATATATACACCGTCTCCCGGCGGAGTACATACACCACTTACCGTAATATATACACCGCCTGCCGGCGGAGTACGTACACCACTTGCCGTAATATATACACCGCCTCCCGGCGGAGTACGTACACCACTTGCCGGAATATATACACCGCCTGCCGGCGGAGTACGTACACCACTTGCCGTAATATATACACCGCCTGCCGGCGGAGAACGTACACCACTTGCCGTAATATATACACCGTACACCACTTGCCGTAATATATACACCGTCTCCCGGCGGAGTACATACACCACTTGCCGGAATATATACACCGCCCTCCGGCGGAGTACGTACACCACTTTCCGTAATATATACACCGCCTCCCGGCGGAGTACGTACACCACTTGCCGGAATATATACACCGCCTGCCGGCGGAGTACGTACACCAGTGGCCGGAATATATACACCGCCTGCCGGCGGAGTACGTACACCACTTGCCGTAATATATACACCGTCTGCCGGCGGAGTACGTACACCACTTGCCGTAATATATACACCGCCTGCCGGCGGAGTACGTACGCCACTCTCCGTAATATATACACCGCCTGCCCGCGGAGTACGTACACCACTCTCCGTAATATATACACCGCCTGCCGGCGGAGTACGTGCACCACTTGCAGGAATATATACACCGCCTGCCAGCGGAGTACGTACACCACTTGCCGTAATATATACACCGCCTGCCGGCGGAGTACGTACACCACTTGCCGTAATATATACACCGCCTGCCAGCGGAGTACGTACACCACTTGCCGTAATATATACACCGCCTGCCGGCGGAGTACGTACACCACTTGCCGGAATATATACACCGCCTGCTGGCGGAGTACGTACACCACTTGCCGTAATATATACACCGCCTTCCGACGGAGTACGTACACCACTTGCCGTAATATATACACCGCCTACTGGCGGAGTACGTACACCACTTGCCGTAATATATACACCGCCTGCCGGCGGAGTACGTACACCACTTGCAGGAATATATACACCGCCTGCCAGCGGAGTACGTACACCACGTGCCGTAATATATACACAGCCTGCAGGCGGAGTACGTACACCACTTGCCGTTATATATACACCGCCTGCCCGCGGAGTACGTACACCACTTGCCGTAATATATACACCGCCTGCCGGCGGAGTACGTACACCACTTGCAGGAATATATACACCGCCTGCCGGCGGAGTACGTACACCACTTGCCGTAATATATACACCGCCTGCCAGCGGAGTACGTACACCACTTGCCGTAATATATACACCGCCTGCCGGCGGAGTACGTACACCACTTGCCGGAATATATACACCGCCTGCCGGCGGAGTACGTACACCACTTGCCGTAATATATACACCGCCTTCCGACGGAGTACGTACACCACTTGCCGTAATATATACACCGCCTACTGGTGGAGTACGTACACCACTTGCCGTAATATATACACCGCCTGCCGGCGGAGTACGTACACCACTTGCCGTAATATATACACCGCCTACCGGCGGAGTACGTACACCACTTGCCGTAATATATACACCGCCTGCCGGCGGAGTACGTACACCACTTGCCGTAATATATACACCGCCTGTCGGCGGAGTACGTACACCACTTGCAGGAATATACACCGCCTGCCAGCGGAGTACGTACACCACGTGCCGTAATATATACACCGCCTGCCGGCGGAGTACGTACACCACTTGCCGTAATATATACACCGCCTGCCGGCGGAGTACGTACACCACTTGCAGGAATATATACACCGCCTGCCAGCGGAGTACGTACACCACGTGCCGTAATATATACACCGCCTTCCGGCGGAGTACGTACACCACTTGCCGTAATATATACACCGCCTGCCGGCGGAGTACGTACACCACTTGCCGTAATATATACACCGCCTGCCGGCGGAGTACGTACACCACTTGCCGTAATATATACACCGCCTGCCCGCGGAGTACGTACACCACTTGCCGTAATATATGCGCCGCCTGCCGGCGGAGTACGTACACCACTTGCAGGAATATATACACCGCCTGCCGGCGGAGTACGTACACCACTTGCCGTAATATATACACCGCCTGCCAGCGGAGTGCGTACACCACTTGCCGTTATATATACACCGCCTGCCGGCGGAGTACGTACACCACGTGCCGTAATATATACACCGCCTGCCGGCGGAGTACGTACACCACTTGCCGGAATATATACACCGCCTGCCAGCGGAGTACGTACACCACTTGCCGTAATATATACACCGCCTGCCCGCGGAGTACGTACACCACTTGCCGTAATATATACACCGCCTGCCGGCGGAGTACGTACACCACTTGCAGGAATATATACACCGCCTGCCAGCGGAGTACGTACACCACTTGCGGTAATATATACACCGCCTGCCAGCGGAGTACGTACACCACTTGCCGTAATATATACACCGCCTGCCAGCGGAGTACGTACACCACTTGCCGTAATATATACACCGCCTGCCGGCGGAGTACGTACACCACTTGCCGTAATATATACACCGTCTGCCGTAATATATACACCGCCTGCCGGCGGAGTACGTACACCACTTGCCGGAATATATACACCGCCTGCCGGCGGAGTACGTACACCACTTGCCGTAATATATACACCGCCTTCCGACGGAGTACGTACACCACTTGCCGTAATATATACACCGCCTACTGGTGGAGTACGTACACCACTTGCCGTAATATATACACCGCCTGCCAGCGGAGTACGTACACCACGTGCCGTAATATATACACCGCCTGCAGGCGGAGTACGTACACCACTTGCCGTTATATATACACCGCCTGCCCGCGGAGTACGTACACCACTTGCCGTAATATATACACCGCCTGCCGGCGGAGTACGTACACCACTTGCAGGAATATATACACCGCCTGCCGGCGGAGTACGTACACCACTTGCCGTAATATATACACCGCCTGCCAGCGGAGTACGTACACCACTTGCCGTAATATATACACCGCCTGCCGGCGGAGTACGTACACCACTTGCCGGAATATATACACCGCCTGCCGGCGGAGTACGTACACCACTTGCCGTAATATATACACCGTCTGCCGTAATATATACACCGCCTGCCGGCGGAGTACGTACACCACTTGCCGGAATATATACACCGCCTGCCGGCGGAGTACGTACACCACTTGCCGTAATATATACACCGCCTGCCGACGGAGTACGTACACCACTTGCCGTAATATATACACCGCCTACCGGCGGAGTACGTACACCACTTGCCGTAATATATACACCGCCTGCCGGCGGAGTACGTACACCACTTGCCGTAATATATACACCGCCTGCCGGCGGAGTACGTACACCACTTGCAGGAATATACACCGCCTGCCAGCGGAGTACGTACACCACGTGCCGTAATATATACACCGCCTACCGGCGGAGTACGTACACCACTTGCCGTAATATATACACCGCCTGCCGGCGGAGTACGTACACCACTTGCAGGAATATATACACCGCCTGCCAGCGGAGTACGTACACCACGTGCCGTAATATATACACCGCCTTCCGGCGGAGTACGTACACCACTTGCCGTAATATATACACCGCCTGCCGGCGGAGTACGTACACCACTTGCCGTAATATATACACCGCCTGCCGGCGGAGTACGTACACCACTTGCCGTAATATATACACCGCCTGCCCGCGGAGTACGTACACCACTTGCCGTAATATATGCGCCGCCTGCCGGCGGAGTACGTACACCACTTGCAGGAATATACACCGCCTGCCAGCGGAGTACGTACACCACGTGCCGTAATATATACACCGCCTGCCGGCGGAGTACGTACACCACTTGCCGTAATATATACACCGCCTGCCAGCGGAGTGCGTACACCACTTGCCGTTATATATACACCGCCTGCCGGCGGAGTACGAACACCACGTGCCGTAATATATACACCGCCTGCCGGCGGAGTACGTACACCACTTGCCGGAATATATACACCGCCTGCCAGCGGAGTACGTACACCACTTGCCGTAATATATACACCGCCTGCCGGCGGAGTACGTACACCACTTGCCGGAATATATACATCGCCTGCCGGCGGAGTACGTACACCACTTGCCGGAATATATACACCGCCTGCCGGCGGAGTGCGTACACCACTTGCCGGAATATATACATCGCCTGCCGGCGGAGTACGTACACCTCTTGCCGGAATATATACATCGCCTCCCGGCGGAGTACGTACACCGCTTGCCGGAATATATACACCGCCTGCCAGCGGAGTACGTACACCACTTGCCGGAATATATACATCGCCTCCCGGCGGAGTACGTACACCGCTTGCCGGAATATATACACCGCCTGCCAGCGGAGTACGTACACCACTTGCCGTAATATATACACCGCCTGCCGGCGGATTACGTACACCACTCTCCGTAATATATACACCGCCTGCCGGCGGAGTACGTACACCACTTGCCGTAATATATACATCGCCTGCCGGCGGAGTACGTACACCACTTGCCGTAATATATACACCGCCTGCCGGCGGAGTACGTACACCACTTGCCCGAATATATACACCGCCTACCGGCGGAGTACGTACACCACTTGCCGGAATATATACACCGCCTGCCGGCGGAGTACGTACACCACTTGCCGTAATATATACACCGCCTGCCGGCGGAGTACGTACACCACTTGCCCGAATATATACACCGCCTACCGGCGGAGTGCGTACACCACTTGCCGGAATATATACACCGCCTGCCAGCGGAGTACGTACACCGCTTGCTGGAATATATACACCGCCTGTCAGCGGAGTACGTACACCACTCACCGTAATATATACACCGCCTGCCGGCGGAGTACGTACACCACTTGCAGAAATATATACACCGCCTGCCGGCGGAGAACGTAAACCACTTGCAGTAATATATACACCGCCTGCCGGCGGAGTACGTACACCACTTGCCGGAATATATACACCGCCTGCCGGCGGAGTGCGTACACCACTTGCAGGAATATATACACCGCCTGCCGGCGGAGTGCGTACACCACTTGCCGTAATATATACACCGCCTGCCGGCGGAGTACGTACACCACTTGCCGGAATATATACACCGCCTGCCGGCGGAGTACGTACACCACTTGCCGGAATATATACACCGCCTGCCGGCGGAGTGCGTACACCACTTGCAGGAATATATACACCGCCTGCCGGCGGAGTGCGTACACCACTTGCCGTAATATATACACCGCCTGCCGGCGGAGTACGTACACCACTTGCCGTAATATATACACCGCCTGCCGGCGGAGTACGTACACCACTTGCCGTAATATATACACCGCCTGCCGGCGGAGTACGTACACCACTTGCCGTAATATATACACCGCCTGCCGGCGGAGTACGTACACCACTTGCAGAAATATATACACCGCCTGCCGGCGGAGTACGTACACCTCTTGCCGGAATATATACATCGCCTGCCGGCGGAGTACGTACACCTCTTGCCCGAATATATACATCGCCTGCCGGCGGAGTACGTACACCACTTGCCGGAATATATACACCGCCTGCCGGCGGAGTGCGTACACCACTTGCCGGAATATATACATCGCCTGCCGGCGGAGTACGTACACCTCTTGCCGGAATATATACATCGCCTCCCTGCGGAGTACGTACACCGCTTGCCGGAATATATACACCGCCTGCCAGCGGAGTACGTACACCACTTGCCGTAATATATACACCGCCTGCCAGCGGAGTACGTACACCACGTGCCGTAATATATACACCGCCTGCCGGCGGAGTACGTACACCACTTGCCGTAATATATACACCGCCTGCCGGCGGAGTACGTACACCACTTGCCGTAATATATACACCGCCTTCCGGCGGAGTACGTACACCACTTGCCCGAATATATACACCGCCTACCGGCGGAGTACGTACACCACTTGCCGGAATATATACACCGCCTGCCGGCGGAGTACGTACACCACTTGCCGTAATATATACACCGCCTGCCGGCGGAGTACGTACACCACTTGCCCGAATATATACACCGCCTACCGGCGGAGTACGTACACCACTTGCCCGAATATATACACCGCCTGCCAGCGGAGTACGTACACCGCTTGCTGGAATATATACACCGCCTGCCAGCGGAGTACGTACACCACTTGCCGTAATATATACACCACCTGCCGGCGGAGTACGTACACCACTTGCAGAAATATATACACCGCCTGCCGGCGGAGAACGTACACCACTTGCCGTAATATATACACCGCCTGCCGGCGGAGTACGTACACCACTTGCCGGAATATATACACCGCCTGCCGGCGGAGTACGTACACCACTTGCCGGAATATATACACCGCCTGCCGGCGGAGTGCGTACACCACTTGCAGGAATATATACACCGCCTGCCGGCGGAGTACGTACACCACTTGCCGTAATATATACACCGCCTTCCGGCGGAGTACGTACACCACTTGCCGTAATATATACACCGCCTGCCGGCGGAGTACGTACACCACTTGCCGTAATATATACACCGCTTGCCGGCGGAGTACGTACACCACTTGCCCTAATATACAGTATACACCGCCTACCGGCGGAGTACGTACACCACTTGCCGGAATATATACACCGCCTGCCGGCGGAGTACGTACACCACTTGCCGGAATATATACACCTCCTGTCGGCGGAGTACGTACACCACTTGCCCGAATATATACACCGCCTACCGGCGGAGTACGTACACCACTTGCCGGAATATATACACCGCCTGCCAGCGGAGTACGTACACCGCTTGCTGGAATATATACACCGCCTCCCGGCGGAGTACGTACACCGCTTGCCGGAATATATACACCGCCTGCCAGCGGAGTACGTACACCACTTGCCGTAATATATACACCGCCTGCCGGCGGAGTACGTACACCACTTGCCGTAATATATACACCGCCTGCCGGCGGAGTACGTACACCACTTGCCGTAATATATACACCGCCTGCCGGCGGAGTACGTACACCTCTTGCCGGAATATATACATCGCCTGCCGGCGGAGTACGTACACCTCTTGCCCGAATATATACATCGCCTGCCGGCGGAGTACGTACACCACTTGCCGGAATATATACACCGCCTGCCGGCGGAGTGCGTACACCACTTGCCGGAATATATACATCGCCTGCCGGCGGAGTACGTACACCTCTTGCAGGAATATATACATCGCCTGCCGGCGGAGTACGTACACCACTTGCCGTAATATATACACCGCCTGCCGGCGGAGTACGTACACCACTTGCCGTAATATATACGCCGCCTGGCGGCGGAGTACGTACACCACTTGCAGGAATATATACACCGCCTGCCGGCGGAGTACGTACACCACTTGCCGTAATATATACACCGCCTGCCGGCGGAGTACGTACACCACTTGCCGTAATATATACACCGCCTACCGGCGGAGTACGTACACCACTTGCCGGAATATATACACCGCCTGCCGGCGGAGTACGTACACCACTTGCCGCAATATATACACCGCCTGCCGGCGGAGTACGTACACCACTTGCCGTAATATATACACCGCCTGCCGGCGGAGTACGTACACCACTTGCCCGAATATATACACCGCCTACCGGCTGAGTACGTACACCACTTGCCGGAATATATACACCGCCTGCCAGCGGAGTACGTACACCGCTTGCTGGAATATATACACCGCCTGCAAGCGGAGTACGTACACCACTTGCCGTAATATATACACCGCCTGCCGGCGGAGTACGTACACCACTTGCAGAAATATATACGCCGCCTGGCGGCGGAGTACGTACACCACTTGCAGGAATATATACACCGCCTGCCGGCGGAGTACGTACACCACTTGCCGTAATATATACACCGCCTGCCGGCGGAGTACGTACACCACTTGCCGTAATATATACACCGCCTACCGGCGGAGTACGTACACCACTTGCCGGAATATATACACCGCCTACCGGCGGAGTACGTACACCACTTGCCGTAATATATACACCGCCTGCCGGCGGAGTACGTACACCACTTGCCGGAATATATACGCCGCCTACCGGCGGAGTACGTACACCACTTGCAGGAATATATACACCGCCTACCGGCGGAGTACGTACACCACTTGCCGTAATATATACACCGCCTGCCGGAATATATACACCGCCTTCCGGCGGAGTACGTACACCACTTGCCGGAATATATACACCGCCTGCCGGCGGAGTACGTACACCACTTGCCGTAATATATACGCCGCCTACCGGCGGAGTACGTACACCACTTGCCGTAATATATACACCGCCTACCGGCGGAGTACGTACACCACTTGCCGGAATATATACACCGCCTGCCGGCGGAGTACGTACACCACTTGCCGTAATATATACACCGCCTACCGGCGGAGTACGTACACCACTTGCCGTAATATATACGCCGCCTACCGGCGGAGTACGTACACCACTTGCCGTATTATATACACCGCCTGCCGGCGGAGTACGTGCACCACTTGCCGTAATATATACACCGCCTGCCGGCGGAGTACGTACACCACTTGCAGGAATATATACACCGCCTCCCGGCGGAGTACGTACACCGCTTGCCGGAATATATACACCGCCTGCCAGCGGAGTACGTACACCACTTGCCGTAATATATACACCGCCTGCCGGCGGAGTACGTACACCACTTGCCGTAATATATACACCGCCTGCCGGCGGAGTACGTACACCACTTGCCGTAATATATACACCGCCTGCCGGCGGAGTACGTACACCTCTTGCCGGAATATATACATCGCCTGCCGGCGGAGTACGTACACCTCTTGCCCGAATATATACATCGCCTGCCGGCGGAGTACGTACACCACTTGCCGGAATATATACACCGCCTGCCGGCGGAGTGTGTACACCACTTGCCGGAATATATACATCGCCTGCCGGCGGAGTACGTACACCTCTTGCAGGAATATATACATCGCCTCCCGGCGGAGTACCTACACCGCTTGCCGGAATATATACACCGCCTGCCAGCGGAGTACGTACACCACTTGCCGTAATATATACACCGCCTGCCGGCGGAGTACGTACACCACTTGCCGTAATATATACACCGCCTGCCGGCGGAGTACGTACACCACTTGCCGTAATATATACGCCGCCTGGCGGCGGAGTACGTACACCACTTGCAGGAATATATACACCGCCTGCCGGCGGAGTACGTACACCACTTGCCGTAATATATACACCGCCTGCCGGCGGAGTACGTACACCACTTGCCGTAATATATACACCGCCTACCGGCGGAGTACGTACACCACTTGCCGGAATATATACATCGCCTACCGGCGGAGTACGTACACCACTTGCCGTAATATATACACCGCCTGCCGGCGGAGTACGTACACCACTTGCCGGAATATATACGCCGCCTACCGGCGGAGTACGTACACCACTTGCAGGAATATATACATCGCCTACCGGCGGAGTACGTACACTACTTGCCGTAATATATACACCGCCTGCCGGAATATATACACCGCCTGCCGGCGGAGTACGTACACCACTTGCCGGAATATATACACCGCCTGCCGGCGGAGTACGTACACCACTTGCCGTAATATATACGCCGCCTACCGGCGGAGTACGTACACCACTTGCCGTAATATATACACCGCCTACCGGCGGAGTACGTACACCACTTGCCGGAATATATACACCGCCTGCCGGCGGAGTACGTACACCACTTGCCGTAATATATACACCGCCTACCGGCGGAGTACGTACACCACTTGCCGTAATATATACGCCGCCTACCGGCGGAGTACGTACACCACTTGCCGTATTATATAGACCGCCTGCCGGCGGAGTACGTACACCACTTGCCGTAATATATACACCGCCTGCCGGCGGAGTACGTACACCACTTGCCGTAATATATACACCGCCTGCCGGCGGAGTACGTACACCACTTGCAGGAATATATACACCGCCTCCCGGCGGAGTACGTACACCGCTTGCCGGAATATATACACCGCCTGCCAGCGGAGTACGTACACCACTTGCCGTAATATATACACCGCCTGCCGGCGGAGTACGTACACCACTTGCCGTAATATATACACCGCCTACCGGCGGAGTACATACACCACTTGCCGTAATATATACACCGCCTGCCGGCGGAGTACGTACACCTCTTGCCGGAATATATACATCGCCTGCCGGCGGAGTACGTACACCACTTGCCGGAATATATACACCGCCTGCCGGCGGAGTACGTACACCACTTGCCGTAATATATACGCCGCCTACCGGCGAAGTACGTACACCACTTGCCGTAATATATACACCGCCTACCGGCGGAGTACGTACACCACTTGCAGGAATATATACACCGCCTCCCGGCGGAGTACGTACACCGCTTGCCGGAATATATACACCGCCTGCCAGCGGAGTACGTACACCACTTGCCGTAATATATACACCGCCTGCCGGCGGAGTACGTACACCACTTGCCGTAATATATACACCGCCTGCCGGCGGAGTACGTACACCACTTGCCGTAATATATACACCGCCTGCCGGCGGAGTACGTACACCTCTTGCCGGAATATATACATCGCCTGCCGGCGGAGTACGTACACCTCTTGCCCGAATATATACATCGCCTGCCGGCGGAGTGCGTACACCACTTGCCGGAATATATTCATCGCCTGCCTGCGGAGTACGTACACCTCTTGCAGGAATATATACATCGCCTCCCGGCGGAGTACGTACACCGCTTGCCGGAATATATACACCGCCTGCCAGCGGAGTACGTACACCACTTGCCGTAATATATACACCGCCTGCCGGCGGAGTACGTACACCACTTGCCGTAATATATACACCGCCTGCCGGCGGAGTACGTACACCACTTGCCGTAATATATACACCGCCTGCCGGAATATATACACCGCCTACCGGCGGAGTACGTACACCACTTGCCGTAATATATACACCGCTTGCCGGCGGAGTACGTACACCACTTGCCCGAATATATACACCGCCTACCGGCGGACTACGTACGCCACTTGCCGGAATATATACACCGCCTGCCGGCGGAGTGCGTACACCACTTGCCGTAATATATACACCGCCTGCCGGCGGAGTACGTACACCACTTGCCGTAATATATACACCGCCTGCCGGCAGATTACGTACACCACTTGCAGGAATATATACACCGCCTGCCGGCGGAGTACGTACACCTCTTGCCGGAATATATACATCGCCTGCCGGCGGAGTACGTACACCTTTTGCCCGAATATATACATCGCCTGCCGGCGGAGTACGTACACCACTTGCCGGAATATATACACCGCCTGCCGGCGGAGTACGTACACCACTTGCAGGAATATATACACCGCCTGCCGGCGGAGTACGTACACCACTTGCAGGAATATATACACCGCCTGCCGGCGGAGTGCGTACACCACTTGCCGGAATATATACATCGCCTGCCGGCGGAGTACGTACACCTCTTGCCGGAATATATACATCGCTTTCCAGCGGAGTACGTACACCGCTTGCCGGAATATATACACCGCCTGCCAGCGGAGTACGTACACCACTTGCCGTAATAGATACACCGCCTGCCGGCGGAGTACGTACACCGCTTGCCGTAATATATACACCGCCTGCCAGCGGAGTACGTACACCACTTGCCGTAATATATACACCGCCTGCCGGCGGAGTATGTACACCACTTGCCGTAATATATACACCGCCTGCCGGCGGAGTACGTACACCACTTGCCCGAATATATACACCGCCTACCGGCGGAGTACGTACACCACTTGCCGGAATATATACACCGCCTGCCGGCGGAGAACGTACACCACTTGCCGTAATATATACACCGCCTGCCGGCGGAGTACGTACACCACTTGCCCGAATATATACACCGCCTGCCAGCGGAGTACGTACACCACTTGCCGGAATATATACACCGCCTGCCAGCGGAGTACGTACACCACTTGCCGTAATATATACACCGCCTGCCGGCGGAGTACGTACACCACTTGCCGTAATATATACACCGCCTGCCGGCGGAGTACGTACACCACTTGCCGGAATATATACACCGCCTGCCAGCGGAAAACGTACACCACTTGCCGTAATATATACACCGCCTGCCGGCGGAGTACGTACACCACTTGCCGGAATATATACACCGCCTGCCGGCGGAGTACGTACACCACTTGCCGGAATATATACACCGCTTGCCGGCGGAGTACGTACACCACTTGCAGGAATATATACACCGCCTGCCGGCGGAGTACGTACACCACTTGCCGTAATATATACACCGCCTGCCGGCGGAGTACGTACACCACTTGCCGTAATATATACACCGCCTTCCGGCGGAGTACGTACACCACTTGCCGTAATATATACACCGCTTGCCGGCGGAGTACGTACACCACTTGCCCGAATATATACACCGCCTACCGGCGGAGTACGTACGCCACTTGCCGGAATATATACACCGCCTGCTGGCGGAGTGCGTACACCACTTGCCGTAATATATACACCGCCTGCCGGCGGAGTACGTACACCACTTGCCGTAATATATACACCGCCTGCCGGCGGAGTACGTACACCTCTTGCCGGAATATATACATCGCCTGCCGGCGGAGTACGTACACCTCTTGCCCGAATATATACATCGCCTGCCGGCGGAGTACGTACACCACTTGCCGGAATATATACACCGCCTGCCGGCGGAGTACGTACACCACTTGCAGGAATATATACACCGCCTGCCGGCGGAGTACGTACACCACTTGCAGGAATATATACACCGCCTGCCGGCGGAGTGCGTACACCACTTGCCGGAATATATACATCGCCTGCCGGCGGAGTACGTACACCTCTTGCCGGAATATATACATCGCTTCCCAGCGGAGTACGTACACCGCTTGCCGGAATATATACACCGCCTGCCAGCGGAGTACGTACACCACTTGCCGTAATAGATACACCGCCTGCCGGCGGAGTACGTACACCGCTTGCCGTAATATATACACCGCCTGCCAGCGGAGTACGTACACCACTTGCCGTAATATATACACCGCCTGCCGGCGGAGTATGTACACCACTTGCCGTAATATATACACCGCCTGCCGGCGGAGTACGTACACCACTTGCCCGAATATATACACCGCCTACCGGCGGAGTACGTACACCACTTGCCGGAATATATACACCGCCTGCCAGCGGAGTACGTACACCACTTGCCGTAATAGATACACCGCCTGCCGGCGGAGTACGTACACCGCTTGCCGTAATATATACACCGCCTGCCAGCGGAGTACGTACACCACTTGCCGTAATATATACACCGCCTGCCGGCGGAGTATGTACACCACTTGCCGTAATATATACACCGCCTGCCGGCGGAGTACGTACACCACTTGCCCGAATATATACACCGCCTACCGGCGGAGTACGTACACCACTTGCCGGAATATATACACCGCCTGCCGGCGGAGAACGTACACCACTTGCCGTAATATATACACCGCCTGCCGGCGGAGTACGTACACCACTTGCCCGAATATATACACCGCCTGCCAGCGGAGTACGTACACCACTTGCCGTAATATATACACCGCCTGCCGGCGGAGTACGTACACCACTTGCAGAAATATATACACCGCCTGCCGGCGGAGAACGTACACCACTTGCCGTAATATATACACCGCCTGCCGGCGGAGTACGTACACCGCTTGCCGTAATATATACACCGCCTGCCGGCGGAGTACGTACACCACTTGCCCGAATATATACACCGCCTACCCGCGGAGTACGTACACCACTTGCCGGAATATATACACCGCCTGCCGGCGGAGAACGTACACCACTTGCCGTAATATATACACCGCCTGCCGGCGGAGTACGTACACCACTTGCCCGAATATATACACCGCCTCCCGGCGGAGTACGTACACCACTTGCCGGAATATATACACCGCCTGCCAGCGGAGTACGTACACCGCTTGCTGGAATATATACACCGCCTGCCAGCGGAGTACGTACACCACTTGCCGTAATATATACACCGCCTGCCGGCGGAGTACGTACACCACTTGCCGTAATATATACACCGCCTGCCAGCGGAGTACGTACACCGCTTGCTGGAATATATACACCGCCTGCCAGCGGAGTACGTACACCGCTTGCTGGAATATATACACCGCCTGCCAGCGGAGTACGTACACCACTTGCCGGAATATATACACCGCCTGCCGGCGGAGTGCGTACACCACTTGCAGGAATATATACACCACCTGCCGGCGGAGTACGTACACCTCTTGCCCGAATATATACATCGCCTGCCGGCGGAGTACGTACACCATTTGCCGGAATATATACACCGCCTGCCGGCGGAGTGCGTACACCACTTGCAGGAATATATACACCGCCTCCCGGCGGAGTACGTACACCACTTGCCGGAATATATACACCGCCTGCCAGCGGAGTACGTACACCACTTGCCGTAATATATACACCGCCTGCCGGCGGAGTACGTACACCACTTGCAGAAATATATACACCGCCTGCCGGCGGAGAACGTACACCACTTGCCGTAATATATACACCGCCTGCCGGCGGAGTACGTACACCGCTTGCCGTAATATATACACCGCCTGCCAGCGGAGTACGTACACCACTTGCCGTAATATATACACCGCCTGCCGGCGGAGTACGTACACCACTTGCCGTAATATATACACCGCCTGCCGGCGGAGTACGTACACCACTTGCCCGAATATATACACCGCCTACCGGCGGAGTACGTACACCACTTGCCGGAATATATACACCGCCTGCCGGCGGAGAACGTACACCACTTGCCGTAATATATACACCGCCTGCCGGCGGAGTACGTACACCACTTGCCCGAATATATACACCGCCTGCCGGCGGAGTGCGTACACCACTTGCAGGAATATATACACCACCTGCCGGCGGAGTACGTACACCTCTTGCCCGAATATATACATCGCCTGCCGGCGGAGTACGTACACCATTTGCCGGAATATATACACCGCCTGCCGGCGGAGTGCGTACACCACTTGCAGGAATATATACACCGCCTCCCGGCGGAGTACGTACACCACTTGCCGGAATATATACACCGCCTGCCAGCGGAGTACGTACACCACTTGCCGTAATATATACACCGCCTGCCGGCGGAGTACGTACACCACTTGCAGAAATATATACACCGCCTGCCGGCGGAGAACGTACACCACTTGCCGTAATATATACACCGCCTGCCGGCGGAGTACGTACACCGCTTGCCGTAATATATACACCGCCTGCCAGCGGAGTACGTACACCACTTGCCGTAATATATACACCGCCTGCCGGCGGAGTACGTACACCACTTGCCGTAATATATACACCGCCTGCCGGCGGAGTACGTACACCACTTGCCCGAATATATACACCGCCTACCGGCGGAGTACGTACACCACTTGCCGGAATATATACACCGCCTGCCGGCGGAGAACGTACACCACTTGCCGTAATATATACACCGCCTGCCGGCGGAGTACGTACACCACTTGCCCGAATATATACACCGCCTGCCAGCGGAGTACGTACACCGCTTGCTGGAATATATACACCGCCTGCCAGCGGAGTACGTACACCACTTGCCGTAATATATACACCGCCTGCCGGCGGAGTACGTACACCACTTGCAGAAATATATACACCGCCTGCCGGCGGAGAACGTACACCACTTGCCGTAATATATACACCGCCTGCCGGCGGAGTACGTACACCACTTGCCGGAATATATACACCGCCTGCCGGCGGAGTACGTACACCACTTGCCGGAATATATACACCGCCTGCCGGCGGAGTGCGTACACCACTTGCAGGAATATATACACCACCTGCCGGCGGAGAACGTACACCACTTGCCGTAATATATACACCGCCTGCCGGCGGAGTACGTACACCACTTGCCGGAATGTATACACCGCCTGCCGGCGGAGTACGTACACCACTTGCCGCAATATATACACCGCCTGCCGGCGGAGTACGTACACCAGTGGCCGGAATATG
The DNA here is from genome assembly GCF_947507565.1 of Oscarella lobularis. Lineage (NCBI taxonomy): Eukaryota > Metazoa > Porifera > Homoscleromorpha > Homosclerophorida > Oscarellidae > Oscarella > Oscarella lobularis. The sequence continues at coordinate 3,193,157 of NC_089175.1, forward strand.
TACATCGCATGCCGGCGGAGTACGTACACCACTTGCAGGAATATATACACCGCCTACCGGCCGAGTACGTACACCACTTGCCGTAATATATACACCGCCTGCCGGCGGAGTACGTACACCACTTGCCGGAATATATACACCGTCTGCCGGCGGAGTACGTACACCACTTGCCGTAATATATACACCGCCTGCCGGCGGAGTACGTACACCACTTGCCGTAATATATACACCGCCTGCCGGCGGAGTACGTACACCACTTGCCCGAATATATACACCGCCTACCGGCGGAGTACGTACACCACTTGCCGGAATATATACACCGCCTGCCGGCGGAGAACGTACACCACTTGCCGTAATATATACACCGCCTGCCGGCGGAGTACGTACACCACTTGCCCGAATATATACACCGCCTGCCAGCGGAGTACGTACACCGCTTGCTGGAATATATACACCGCCTGCCAGCGGAGTACGTACACCACTTGCCGTAATATATACACCGCCTGCCGGCGGAGTACGTACACCACTTGCAGAAATATATACACCGCCTGCCGGCGGAGAACGTACACCACTTGCCGTAATATATACACCGCCTGCCGGCGGAGTACGTACACCACTTGCCGGAATATATACACCGCCTGCCGGCGGAGTACGTACACCACTTGCCGGAATATATACACCGCCTGCCGGCGGAGTGCGTACACCACTTGCAGGAATATATACACCACCTGCCGGCGGAGAACGTACACCACTTGCCGTAATATATACACCGCCTGCCGGCGGAGTACGTACACCACTTGCCGGAATGTATACACCGCCTGCCGGCGGAGTACGTACACCACTTGCCGCAATATATACACCGCCTGCCGGCGGAGTACGTACACCAGTGGCCGGAATATGTACATCGCATGCCGGCGGAGTACGTACACCACTTGCAGGAATATATACACCGCCTACCGGCCGAGTACGTACACCACTTGCCGTAATATATACACCGCCTGCCGGCGGAGTACGTACACCACTTGCCGGAATATATACACCGTCTGCCGGCGGAGTACGTACACCACTTGCCGTAATATATACACCGCCTGCCGGCGGAGTACGTACACCACTTGCCGGAATATATACACCGCCTGCCGGCGGAGAACGTACACCACTTGCCGTAATATATACACCGCCTGCCGGCGGAGTACGTACACCACTTGCCCGAATATATACACCGCCTCCCGGCGGAGTACGTACACCACTTGCCGGAATATATACACCGCCTGCCAGCGGAGTACGTACACCGCTTGCTGGAATATATACACCGCCTGCCAGCGGAGTACGTACACCGCTTGCTGGAATATATACACCGCCTGCCAGCGGAGTACGTACACCACTTGCCGTAATATATACACCGCCTGCCAGCGGAGTACGTACACCGCTTGCTGGAATATATACACCGCCTGCCAGCGGAGTACGTACACCGCTTGCTGGAATATATACACCGCCTGCCAGCGGAGTACGTACACCACTTGCCGTAATATATACACCGCCTGCCGGCGGAGTACGTACACCACTTGCAGAAATATATACACCGCCTGCCGGCGGAGAACGTACACCACTTGCCGTAATATATACACCGCCTGCCGGCGGAGAACGTACACCACTTGCCGTAATATATACACCGCCTGCCGGCGGAGTACGTACACCACTTGCCCGAATATATACATCGCCTGCCGGCGGAGTACGTACACCATTTGCCGGAATATATACACCGCCTGCCGGCGGAGTGCGTACACCACTTGCAGGAATATATACACCGCCTCCCGGCGGAGTACGTACACCACTTGCCGGAATATATACACCGCCTGCCAGCGGAGTACGTACACCACTTGCCGTAATATATACACCGCCTGCCGGCGGAGTACGTACACCACTTGCAGAAATATATACACCGCCTGCCGGCGGAGAACGTACACCACTTGCCGTAATATATACACCGCCTGCCGGCGGAGTACGTACACCGCTTGCCGTAATATATACACCGCCTGCCAGCGGAGTACGTACACCACTTGCCGTAATATATACACCGCCTGCCGGCGGAGTACGTACACCACTTGCCGTAATATATACACCGCCTGCCGGCGGAGTACGTACACCACTTGCCCGAATATATACACCGCCTACCGGCGGAGTACGTACACCACTTGCCGGAATATATACACCGCCTGCCGGCGGAGAACGTACACCACTTGCCGTAATATATACACCGCCTGCCGGCGGAGTACGTACACCACTTGCCCGAATATATACACCGCCTGCCAGCGGAGTACGTACACCGCTTGCTTGAATATATACACCGCCTGCCAGCGGAGTACGTACACCACTTGCCGTAATATATACACCGCCTGCCGGCGGAGAACGTACACCACTTGCCGTAATATATACACCGCCTGCCGGCGGAGTACGTACACCACTTGCCGGAATATATACACCGCCTGCCGGCGGAGTACGTACACCACTTGCCGGAATATATACACCGCCTGCCGGCGGAGTGCGTACACCACTTGCAGGAATATATACACCACCTGCCGGCGGAGTACGTACACCTCTTGCCCGAATATATACATCGCCTGCCGGCGGAGTACGTACACCACTTGCCGGAATATATACACCGCCTGCCGGCGGAGTGCGTACACCACTTGCAGGAATATATACACCGCCTGCCGGCGGAGAACGTACACCACTTGCCGTAATATATACACCGCCTGCCGGCGGAGTACGTACACCACTTGCCGGAATGTATACACCGCCTGCCGGCGGAGTACGTACACCACTTGCCGCAATATATACACCGCCTGCCGGCGGAGTACGTACACCACTTGCCGTAATATATACACCGCCTGCCGGCGGAGTACGTACACCACTTGCCCGAATATATACATCGCCTGCCGGCGGAGTACGTACACCACTTGCCGGAATATATACACCGCCTGCCGGCGGAGTGCGTACACCACTTGCAGGAATATATACACCGCCTGCCGGCGGAGTACGTACACCACTTGCCGGAATATATACACCGCCTGCCGGCGGAGAACGTACACCACTTGCCGTAATATATACACCGCCTGCCGGCGGAGTACGTACACCACTTGCCCGAATATATACACCGCCTGCCAGCGGAGTACGTACACCGCTTGCTTGAATATATACACCGCCTGCCAGCGGAGTACGTACACCACTTGCCGTAATATATACACCGCCTGCCGGCGGAGAACGTACACCACTTGCCGTAATATATACACCGCCTGCCGGCGGAGTACGTACACCACTTGCCGGAATATATACACCGCCTGCCGGCGGAGTACGTACACCACTTGCCGGAATATATACACCGCCTGCCGGCGGAGTGCGTACACCACTTGCAGGAATATATACACCACCTGCCGGCGGAGTACGTACACCTCTTGCCCGAATATATACATCGCCTGCCGGCGGAGTACGTACACCACTTGCCGGAATATATACACCGCCTGCCGGCGGAGTGCGTACACCACTTGCAGGAATATATACACCGCCTGCCGGCGGAGAACGTACACCACTTGCCGTAATATATACACCGCCTGCCGGCGGAGTACGTACACCACTTGCCGGAATGTATACACCGCCTGCCGGCGGAGTACGTACACCACTTGCCGCAATATATACACCGCCTGCCGGCGGAGTACGTACACCACTTGCCGTAATATATACACCGCCTGCCGGCGGAGTACGTACACCACTTGCCCGAATATATACATCGCCTGCCGGCGGAGTACGTACACCACTTGCCGGAATATATACACCGCCTGCCGGCGGAGTGCGTACACCACTTGCAGGAATATATACACCGCCTGCCGGCGGAGAACGTACACCACTTGCCGTAATATATACACCGCCTGCCGGCGGAATACGTACACCACTTGCCGCAATATATACACCGCCTGCCGGCGGAGTACGTACACCACTTGCCCGAATATATACACCGCCTACCGGCGGAGTACGTACACCACTTGCCGGAATGTATACACCGCCTGCCGGCGGAGTACGTACACCACTTGCCGTAATATATACACCGCCTGCCGGCGGAGTACGTACACCACTTGCCCGAATATATACACCACCTGCCGGCGGAGTACGTACACCACTTGCCCGAATATATACACCGCCTACCGGCGGAGTACGTACACCGCTTGCTGGAATATATACACCGCCTGCCAGCGGAGTACGTACACCACTTGCCGTAATATATACACCGCCTGCCGGCGGAGTACGTACACCACTTGCAGAAATATATACACCGCCTGCCGGCGGAGAACGTACACCACTTGCCGTAATATATACACCGCCTGCCGGCGGAGTACGTACACCACTTGCCGGAATATATACACCGCCTGCCGGCGGAGTACGTACACCACTTGCCGGAATATATACACCGCTTGCCGGCGGAGTACGTACACCACTTGCCCGAATATATACACCGCCTACCGGCGGAGTACGTACGCCACTTGCCGGAATATATACACCGCCTGCCGGCGGAGTGCGTACACCACTTGCCGTAATATATACACCGCCTGCCGGCGGAGTACGTACACCACTTGCAGGAATATATACACCGCCTGCCGGCGGAGTACGTACACCTCTTGCCGGAATATATACATCGCCTGCCGGCGGAGTACGTACACCACTTGCCGGAATATATACACCGCCTGCCGGCGGAGTGCGTACACCACTTGCCGGAATATATACATCGCCTGCCGGCGGAGTACGTACACCTCTTGCCGGAATATATACATCGCCTCCCGGCGGAGTACGTACACCGCTTGCCGGAATATATACACCGCCTGCCAGCGGAGTACGTACACCACTTGCCGTAATATATACACCGCCTCCCGGCGGAGTACGTACACCACTTTCCCGAATATATACACCGTCTCCCGGCGGAGTACATACACCACTTGCCGTAATATATACACCGCCTGCCGGCGGAGTACGTACACCACTTGCCGTAATATATACACCGCCTCCCGGCGGAGTACGTACACCACTTGCCGGAATATATACACCGCCTGCCGGCGGAGTACGTACACCAGTGGCCGGAATATGTACATCGCATGCCGGCGGAGTACGTACACCACTTGCAGGAATATATACACCGCCTACCGGCCGAGTACGTACACCACTTGCCGTAATATATACACCGCCTGCCGGCGGAGTACGTACACCACTTGCCGGAATATATACACCGTCTGCCGGCGGAGTACGTACACCACTTGCCGTAATATATACACCGCCTGCCGGCGGAGTACGTACACCACTTGCCGGAATATATACACCGCCTTCCGGCGGAGTACGTACACCACTTGCCGTAATATATACACCGCCTGCCGGCGGAGTACGTACACCACTTGCCGTAATATATACACCGCCTGCCGGCGGAGTACGTACACCACTTGCCGGAATATATACACCGCCTTCCGGCGGAGTACGTACACCGCTTGCCCGAATATATACACCGCCTACCGGCGGAGTACGTACACCACTTGCCGTAATATATACACCGCCTGCCGGCGGAGTACGTACACCACTTGCCGGAATATATACACCGCCTTCCGGCGGAGTACGTACACCACTTGCCGTAATATATACACCGCCTGCCGGCGGAGTACGTACACCACTTGCCGTAATATATACACCGCCTGCCGGCGGAGTACGTACACCACTTGCCGGAATATATACACCGCCTGCCGGCGGAGTACGTACACCGCTTGCCCGAATATATACACCGCCTACCGGCGGAGTACGTACACCGCTTGCCCGAATATATACACCGCCTGCCGGCGGAGTACGTACACCACTTGCAGGAATATATACACCGCCTGCCGGAATATATACACCGCCTGCCGGAATATATACACCGCCTGCCGGCGTAGTACGTACACCACTTGCCGGAATATATACACCGCCTGCCGGAATATATACACCGCCTGCCGGCGGAGTACGTACACCGCTTGCCGGAATATTAGCGGAAGCGTGAACAATTCGACGCTAAGTGGACCCTACCTCACACTGATTGACGGGGTCAATGGATGTGTATTATATGTCGCTTGAGGTGGAGAAGTGCGGCGCTGTCGAATACGAACGTGTAGAAGCCCACAAGCGATGCATAGGGAGTCAAGAGTAGGAGGTAGGAGTGAGTGACCGTTTTCTTATATTTCGCTAAGGTAGCTTCTTGTTTCTAATGTCAAAATAGGCTTTTTTCTGCTTTTCAAAAATACTCAGTGCGTCTTCGTATAGTCGTATGTCCCAGTAGTTGAGATCTTCTAAAATTTTTCTCTCTTTGTCTCCAAGTGGCACTTCTTCGTGCTTGTTGACGTTCACCTTTACGGATTCCTGTGGACACTCGACGCGTAGCATAAAGCAGAGCATTCGCTGCGAAAGGGTGAATTCTTCCATTATTCCAATGAATGCAAACTTATTGACAATATTTCGTTTCGCTGCAAGATAGTGCTCCTCCTTAATCTCGGGAAGAGAATGATTCATCGATACAATGGACTGAGGCTTGTCATCAAATTGACTGTCCATCTCGGGGAATTCTCCAAAAATAAGAAGTCTGACGAAATGGTTGTTCAACTGGGGTGCTCGTCGTATGTGAGGATGATGCACAAATTGAGTCAACGTATTCGACTCTCGAGCAATGACCTCAGAGTAAACGTGATGTTGCCCCGATTTCGATCCTTTGTCCGACCTCAGATAGTGATATAAAGACAGGACTTTAGACACGGGCTCGCGAAACCAAACGAAATAGAGAAACTCCCTCGATCCTCCCTCGCGGCCGAAAAAATTATGCAGGCCAAACGTTCGCTTCGAAGTGAAGACTCGTCGTACGGTCTCCTCCGTTTTCGCACGGCGATCAGCGACCGTCCGCCCCTCTCTCATTCCCATAATAAGCAGAATTGCTTTTTCGAGCGCCGACGATCCAGTCTCCACTTCGTCGAAAGACTGTTCCAGTTGTAACATACTAGAGGCGGCGGCAGAAGCGAATCCGGCGCAGTTCGCTACGCGACTGTACTTTCCCCTCACCGTGCTCTTGAGAAGTTTCTCCACCGACGTTCCTCCCGTCTTGGGCAGGTGCACGAATGCGATGTGCGCGCGACGATACGTTTCGTCGTCGACGAACGACCGGTTGATGTAATAGTTCGGCAGAGGTGCGAGTCCGTAATCGCGCGTGATGCAAGTGCGAAGCATGTTGAACAGAGCACCGCAAGGCGTTAGGTCGGACGGGTCGAGTCGGTGCGGCGTGCGATTTTCATCGCGTCGAAATGCGGCGGGTAGACGGTTCCAGCGTTCTTCGCATTCCCTTTTCTTCGCGGAGCTTGTCAGGGCGTCTAACCTCAGCTTCTGGTGTCCGTATCGTGCTTCGGACGCGCTCAGGTTGACGCGTGAAGTCATTTGTAGTCTTTGGAAACAGATGAGCGCGATCGCAGTCGCTGCTAGAAGGATCAGGGATAGCATAAGGCTCCTTCTGCATGATCGAACATAACGGGCCGGGCTCTCCACCAAAAACACGATTGCTCGTCGCATGAACCACTTTCTACCCACCAACTGTACAGTAGGCCAACTGCGCGTCACGTGATCCTACGCATGGAAAAAACGAAACCGGCCGTTCGGCGTCGCGCGACGGCTCTGCCGCGCGGAACGCGTCTCTCTGTGCAAAACGGTCAACTCCTCGTCTCGACGGGAGTCCCCTCTGTCGATCAGGCCATCGGTTAGCGAGATCGATTCAGAAATACGTTTGATGTCCTCGAAAACGCGCCTCTTCTCTCTATCTTCTAGGCGGAGGATTAGCAGTAGGAACGGTGCTTCTAATTGGTAGGCGAAATCGCAGCGTGCAAAGCAAGGAAATGGCCTGTTTTCCGCAGAAGAGGACGCGCACTCGTCCTACTCCGAAATTCTACTCCGATATTTCTTCGCCGAGGGCGTCGTCTCCGGTCACGGCGCGTACGTAGCAAGCGGCGCCGTCAAATCGACTGGAGTAGAGCTGATCGAGGTGAAAATATTACTTTATAATTTTATTGTCTTTTTTGAGACACGTGCTTTGAATTCTTTAGACGCTTCCTGCTTTGTGCAGCGACACGGAGAAGTCTCAGGAGTCGAAGGACGATATGAAGATAGCGTGGCGATATCGAGATTTACCCGAGGTGCAAAGAACCTCTTGATTAGCATTTGATTATTGGTATCTCTCATATTAAGATGAAGCAATCCGCATCAGCGCAATTCGGCCATTCCTTCGATCTGAGTCGCTGCATGGACTCGAAGGAGGTCGAGAAAACTTCCGTGGACATATTCGATTGCAAGTAAGTAGTCTACCAAGAGGGCGAGATTTCTAATAGAGCAAACACAGTTTATTGAATATCTCTATCTTGTTCTAGTCCCCATCATCGATGTGATCATCTCATTGATAGCCTTAGTGCTTGTATAGATAAAGGGAAATACGGCACCGCTATTTCCTCTGTAGAAGTAAGGCTTTTTTGTGCATACATATGCGTGAAATAATTTCATGGTCTCGTGACGTAGAAACGTAATGTACTGAGAATAGGAATTCATTCGCTTGGATCTCCACTATGGAGCGACATGACGAACAAAATATCTATATTGAGATTTCTTTATCGACTTCGCGGTCTGGTCAGATCGTCCTATGCCGTGGCTCTCGTTACCATACCGACGCATCTATTTCGCGTAATCAACAAATAAAACAATGACTCTACGAGTTTAATTCATTCTACGTTTATAGGACGAAGCGTTCGTTCGACGAGTCGAGCATCTCAGCGACGTCGCAATTCATCTGGAGTCATTCGAAGGCTCGGAGAAAGAAAAGAATCCCGTTTATAAAGACTATCACGGTATGGAAAGGGAGTATCAGTGCACCCACACCTCTTGTTCCAAATATAATATATATATATATGGATTTTATGAGGAGGTATTTTCTCTTAGGTCTTTTTCACATTTGTCGTCTTTCTCGTCTGAATTCGCTCGCGTGCCACTTGCCGGAGACCACCAGTTTGGCGTTCAAGTTGCATCGCAAGAAATTCGCCATCGAAAAGCTCTACCTGCCACCGGACGCGTCCGAGACGGCCAGTCGATCGAAGGGCAGTGGTAGCGGAAACTGCGGCAGTGGAACGCACGCGGGAAAAGCTGCGTTGGAGTTCTAGGGGGAGAATCCTCCGAGGCAAAGTGAGACGTCAATACCTATAATATCAAACGGGTATTTCTTTCCTATTCCTATCTATGCCTTTTTACGAGGCTTCCACGAAACATCCAAATCGCTATGACGCCATTCCAAATTGCTACTGTGAAATATATAAACATATAGAGATTAGAGATGTGTTTGTATATGGGAATCGAGTCAGGCGATTGGTATTCAGAACAGCCGTTCTTCGCGCCCTATGAAATTTCTCCATCATTTTGCTCGAACTAAGCCAAGTCGAGCGTAGAATATGAACGGAAACGTCAACAATTCGACGCTAAGTGGACCCTACTCACCTCACACTGATCGACGGGTCAATGGATGTATAGTATATGTCGCTCGAGGTGGAGAAGATTACGAACGTGTAGAAGCCCGCAAGCAATGCATAGGGAGTCAAGAAGTAAGAGGTAGGAGTCAATGGCCGTTTTCTTATATTTATCTAGGGTAGCCTCTTGTTTCTAATTTTAAAATAGGCCTTTTTCTGCTTTCCAAAAATCGTCAGTGCGTCTTTATAAAGTCGTATGTCCCAGTAGTTGAGACCTTCTAAAATTTTTCTCTCTTTGTCTCCTAGTGGCGCTTCTTTGTGCTTATTGACGTTCGCCTTAGGCGGTTGCCGTAGACACTGGACGCGTAACATGAAGCACAGCATTTTAAGCGAAACGGTAAATTCTTCGAGTAATCCAACGAATGCAAAATTATTGACAATATTTCGTTTAGCTGCGAGATAGTGCTCCTCCCTAATCTCGGGAAGCGAATGATTCATCGATACCATAGACATAGTCTTGCCGTCGAATTGACTGTCGAGCTCGGGGAATTCTCCGAAGGTAAGAAGTCTCACGAAATGATTGTTATACTGGGGCGCTCGTCGTATATGAGGATGATGCACAAATTCAGTCAACGTATTCGACTCGTTGGCAATAACTACGGAGTAAATGTGACTTTTTGCCTCTTTCGAGCCTTTGAACGACCTGAGATAGTGATACGACGAAAGGAGCTTCGATATGGGCTCGCGAAACCAAACTAAATAGAGAAACTCCCTCGATCCTTTTCTGATAAAGTTATGGAGGCCAAAATTTCGCTTCGAAGTGAAGACTTGTCGTACGGTCTCCTTCGTTTTCACACGACGATAAGCGACCGTCCGTTTCGATTTCTCTCCCAATGTAAATAGAATCGCTTCTTCCCACGACGCATTCTTCAGATCGTAGCGATAATTCAAAGATTGCGGCAGTAGGAGATTGTAGGCGGCGGCGTGAGCAAACCTCACGCAGGTTCCAACGCCGCTGTACATTCCCATCACCTTTCTTTTCAGAAACCTCTCCACCGACGTTCCTCCCGTCTTGGGTAGGTGCACGAACGCGATGTGGGCGCGACGATACTTAGAATCGATCAACGACGCCCTGTCACGGTTAACGTAGTAGTTGGGCAGAGGTTTGAGTCCGTAATCGGGCGTCGCTAGTGTGACGCATGTGCGTAGCATGTTGAACAGGGCACCGCAAGCTGTCGAGTCGGACGGGTCTCTTGAGTTCCGATTAGCGCCTCCAAATGGCGCCGGTAGACCGTCCCAGCGTTGCCTGCACTCCATTTTCGCCGCATATCTCGTCAGGGCGCTTAGCATCTGTTTCTGTTCGCCGTATCTTGCTTCGGCGCGTGTCGTTTGTAGCAGTCTTTCATTGCCGGCGTACAAACCGACGAGTGCGATCCCAGTCGCGGCTAGAAGGATAGCAAAAGGTTTTTGCATGATCCAAAGGCCGTAGCAAAGTGTGGGAAGCACACGTGATTTATTGAGGGGCGTAGCATCCTAGATGCCCTCGTAAACGTGCTTCTAAATCGCAGCGTGCGAAGAAAGGAAATAGTCTATTCTCCGCAGAAGGGGACGCGCAGTTGTCCTACTCTAAAATTCTACTCTACGGTATTTCATCGCTATAACTCAGATTCAATACAAATGCAAATCATACAGGCATTTATCATAAGCACGTAGAGATTAGATATGGATATGTGTGGGTAATTAGTGAGTAATAATGTTAGTATATTTTCATTAGGCTACTGCACGCAGTCCTTTCGGTTCACTTCTGATCTGGAACGTGAAGATGAACTCAGTAAAATTGCTTTGGAAACAGCAAATTGGTGAGGTATGAGCTGTAATCATCCGGTAAGCCAAAGCCATTCTCATTATCATCGTCGCTTTCCAAAGAAGGAAGCTGTCGAATCATTTCTTCATAGCGACGATCCTGATAGGCGTTGGCAGCTCGACGGAATATGCTGTACATCTGACCCCAGCTGAATTTCTTATTCGTTTCTCGGTACGGCCACGGTTTCTCTCCCAAGGCAAATGGGATGAGATACTCGAAGGCCTTGCGAATACCGCGTCCATCTTCGCTCGTGTAGTTGAACAAATCAACGCCGGAAAACGACGAAAGACGAGCGAGATTGAACAAAGCCTAAGAGTAGGAGCTTTTCACGGGATCTACGATAATAGTTCCTTGCTCACTCGAATGTTCATGCACGAATAGGACGCCGCGTCAGCCCTGGATTCCTCCTAAGTCATCATTATCATTGAAGAAAAACGTGTTCGATATTTGGAGTATTTACGTATGGCATTCGACCATCCGGTTCAATCTGGGTCTTGATTCTTTTGCTTATCGCCTAAAAGTGGAAAACTAAGCCCGGACAATGACGTCATAGATGACACTCACGCCTTGTGCGGTTTCATTGGCAACCACTTTGTCGTCACTGAATAAGGCAAACGACGAACGAATCACGTCAGACCTAAAGGGGTGGTGTACGTAATATTGGGAAAAACTGACGTCATATTTTTACCAGGTGCCGTGATTATTCGGTTTCAAATTGGCCGCCTGACCGAAGGGACTTTCGACTAGCCAGTGAACCATCTCGTAAAACCATTTCATCAGCTCACGATGATCTTCGTCAGTCCACACTTTCGAACCGACAATAAGACTGGCCACTTCGACAACAATGTACATATCACTAAGGAAAAGCATTTTTGACCGAATAGCTCCTTTCGTTTTCTCTCCTCCTTACTGTATGTCAATGACTCCTGACGAACTGCCGTTATTGTGGCCCATTCGAATCGACGAGAAATTCAAGTTGGGACGCATCCACGTCGCCGAATAAAGAAACCACGTTCGTAGCAGCAAAGCGGCGCGTTCGCCGTATTTTTCCTTTTCCGAAAAGAAGTAGGCGGCACCGAGAATCTGAGAAAAAGCACGTAGAGACGAAAAAAAGAAGAAGAAACCCAGACAAGCTACACCTGTACAGCTTCTATCATCTTGTCCATAGGAACCCTGTCGAAGCGATCGCCATACGGATTGTGATGGCCGTCGACGCCGACCCACGGCAGTCCCGTTGTCAAATTGCACTTGGGTCCGGGCGTCAACGTCGCATTGTTGCACGGCCAACTGCGAGGCAGAAAGAGAAATAGCGTTAGTATACGGAGCATTGTTGCTATGGGAATAGAACAAGGCCAGCTGGTTCAACTGTGGTGACAGTTATGACGTCCGTCTCGAGGCATGACGGATCCATTGCACATGCTTTTAGCCATTATTCAATTAGGCCGGATGTCTGCCATCGTGATGCGCATGGCACGTACAGGCATACAGTACGTACTAAAAAGATGCCAAGCTTTCGTAGTCGTGCATGTTGCCACTGGGCGGAGGCGAAGGTTTCTTCATAACGCTGAATCTAAATCGCGAAGATTTCATTTTGACGATCAAGCGCGCGAGCTCAGAGTCGCGTACGGTCCTCGTTTCATCGCTTTTTCGGCTTTGCGCAGTAGCCAGTGATAGCTCTCCCGCTCGTCGCCTCGCATTCGCGCCTCGACGATGCGTTGCTTCAGGGCGAGCAACTCGGCGCCGTCGAAGACGAACGTGTTCGGCCCATCGCCGTCACGGTCGCTGGCGACGGTGATCGCGATGAAGAGAAGTAGTATTCCAGCGCAAGTACGCCACATTGTACGCCACATTGTCCTTACCAAAGAAGTTCCGGGAAGTGGAAGCGTCCCAGAAGTGACGTCAAGGCACGTGATGTGGTCATGCGCGTGACAGAGAAAAAGTTCGAAGCGCAGGTTTTACCGTATTCTTGTTGTTTCTGTTCAGTCTGCCGCTCGTCGGCTGCATGATCAGGTTTGTTGGCTACGCGTGACCGTCCTTGGCGCTTTTCTAGCGTCGAGGCCCTTTCGGCCCTTTTCTTCTAGTCTGGATACCAGACCCTTCGCTGGGAGAGCGAAGGGGGAGCGAAGGGTCTGGTATCCAGAGGGTCTCGACTCGCCAACGTGCAATTCTTCTTCTTGTCTTTTGTCGATGCAGGGGGCCTGGCGCCCCCAGTGGGAGCCTTTTCTCGAATTTTTTCCTTCGACCGATTGATCGCGTGTTTTGCAGGTGATTACGTTGAACGACTCCGACTTTCCGACTTTTGGTTCTGCGAGGGACAAGCGAAACTCCCCTGACGATGGCGCTGCAAGGAGACCATAGGGGTCTCCCATAGGGGGGAACTTTTCTCACTGAGGCCACGCCCCCGAGAACAGCAACTCAACGAATCTATGGATGCAATTTCTCTGACGAAAGAGATCATTCGGCAATCCATATCCGTCTCTCAGGGCCAATATTAATTACATTGTTCCTTGAATAAACAAAAAACGGTTTCAGTTTTTCGACGAAATCGTAAGTAGTGAAACTTTTGTCTTTGAGAGCAAATTAATTAATTAATTGATTAATGACTTCTAGGACGATATTGGGATTCATTCTAAGCCATCATCATGGCGATTGAAAAAATTTTTCCAATTTCCAACGTAATTCATTTTATTTCTCCCCGCTTCAATTGTTTTGTCGCGTAGTCGTTCCCCCCCAATCCGACGAGACCAGACGCAGCCATCCTCCGGGCCGAGAGCGAAAAGCGGCCGCACCTCTGCCGGGGCGATAGAGCGGCCCTACTCTTGGTGGTACGAGTGATAACTACCATCCCCCACTTGGGCAAGACGCTGTGGGCAAAATCGCGGTCCTCCCGGGTCTTGGGTTAATGACTCCCCCCGTGCCCCGGTGGCGAGGGTACCCCCTTTGGGCCTTAAAGGGGTATACTGGAGGCCTCAACCTGCGGGATGATTGGGCGATCCCACCTCCTTGGGAGCTGGAGGTTAACTCGTCTAATGCGCTCGCCTCCTTGCCGCTTGGGTGAAAGTCGGCCCTGGATGACATGGGAGTATGTCACACCCCTTGGACCTGGGGGGAAGTTAGGTCCCGGCTCACTCTCCTCCAATGGGAGTGAGTTGAGAAGAGGACAAGGAGCGCCGAAGAAGACGCCTGTGGACAATGGACAAAGGAGAGCGCCTTCTCCCTGTTGAAGGGAGGAGGCGAGCGACGCGGGGGGGGAGAGGGGCTCCCTTTCTCCTCGCGTCAAAAAGAAAGAGGAAACATTTGGGTGAATTTTTGACATCCGGGACTTTATTAAACAAAATTTGTACATGGCTTCCGCTACATTTACGTCTCGCGTCCCTACCCTACTGTTGCGGCGCGACGCTAACTCGAGACTCCAGCGCGCTAGAGCGTGAGCAGCGCCGCGCCCAGAGGGAAACTCAAGTCTCCATGCGCTACTCGATGTAGCGCGCGTGAGACTGAGTTTCCGGGGCTGCGAGGCTTTTTGCATGAGCGCAAAAGGCCCCGCACGTGCGTGTATTGTGCGTGTCAACGTACTGTGCGCCTACTAAGACATCTACAGAATAAAAAAGCACACTATACAAAGTCTTGTCTATTTCTTTCTTCATCCAACTGCACCTCTGTTTGATGCGCTCCGTCAGACGTGCCTAAAGAGAACCACGGTTAAATTTAGTTGATCTATTAGTAGACTCCTTAGTCTCAGAGGGAGGGAGGAGGAGGGCTTATGCAAAGACCTATTTTGCTTCTGGATTTGCAAAACGCGTTGGTAATAGCGACTGAAGTTTACCTCAAAACTGGTCTCTAATCTCCAGGACGACGAGGCATTTTCCCCTGCCAAGCCACTTTATGGAAATTCTCCCATGATTTGATTTGGCGTGAGACGTACTGACCTTCTTAGCCTTTTCAAAAAGAAACAATCAGAAATCAAGCTTCTTCACAACGCGGATACCAGTGCTAACCTTCTACTTTTCTCTCTCTGGTCCCATCCGTGACGTAGCCCAAGAATTGCACCTGACTCCAAATCAAGCCAGCACATCAACCTAAATCTCTGTCTCTATACCAAAACAATAGCAAATCACCAAGCTCACTTACTGTACATTAGGTGAGGATACGGCACGTTTTCCCCGGAACAAATCTAAACTGTTTATTATACAAGTCCAAGCTCACCTGCTGGTTTTTCCGTGTTTGCTATGCTTTTTGGTTTGACTCCTTCGTGACAATTTGGACTCTGTAAAGACAACGGACTTGCAGTTGTTGACCTCTAACGCCTGTTTGTTTGTGCCTGCGATAAGAACTAGCCTAAAAGAACACTTATGGAAATTCTCCGTGATTGGATTCGGCGTGAGGCGTACTAACCTTCTTAGTCTTTTCAAAAGGAAATGATCAGAAATCAAGCTTTTGCACGACGCAAATACCAGTGCTGACCATTTGCTTTTCTCTCTCCGGTCCTATCTGTGACGTGTCTTCGTTGGACTAGCCCAAGAATCGCATCTGACTCCAAATCAAGCCAGAAAATCAACCTAAATCTCTGTCTGAATATCAAAACAATAGCAAACCACCAAGCTCACGTTACTGTGTACATCAGGCGAGGATAACACACGCTTTTCCCATCCCCGTTTGCTATGCTTTCTGGCTTGACTGCTTCGTGACAATTTGGATTGTGTAAAGACAACGGACTTGCAGTTGTTGATCCTACAAGAGTCTCTTCCGATCTACAGGCCTGTTTGTTGGGCCTGTGATGAGAACTAGCCTAAAAGAACAATTTCCATAGTCATGGTTGGAGGAAGCCCCTCAAGCTCACTGCCAGTGCCCGTTCGCTCCGCGTTCTAGTTGACAGTTTGAGTTCTGAAGACGACAGCGGTGCGAACGAGCCTAAAAGAACCATTCCTGTAAATCGTGGATAAAGGGGGCCCTTCTTACTGTTTTTTCGGCAGAGTTTCGTTCGCAGCGATTGCCACGCGTGCGCGATCGCTGGCTTAACAATCGAATGAAGTTCTAGTTGATGGTAGAGCCTCGTGTCGAGTCCGGAGTCGACGCGAATTGAGGTGTCATGTGTTCGTCGCGGAATTTGCTAAGCGGAGCGCAGTTCGAAGTTTACAGTTAGCCGCATAGCATTTTAGAGATGCTTGCGCACTCATTTAGCTAGACTGTGTCGGCACTGCGATTTTGGTTTCGCGAAAAACGCGAGTTCCCCAAAGAGGCCCCCGATTTTCTGTTTACCTTTCCAATACAATTTTCACGCTGATTCAAATCAGCTTGGCCAAAGAGCGACGGAGTAGAGCCTTCCTCGCGACGGAAATTCAGCTGAAAAGTCTGTCATGTGATACAAAATCCCGTACTTGCCCCACCCGTTTCAACTTCCTTGAGAAACGGCTCGAAACGGCCACGGAGGCAGCAAGAGACTTCCCGCTGCTTTTTTCCGTGCCATTGAGTACTTCACAGATGCGACCGCGCCCTTCTAAGAACGGATGACCTCACTCGCATTCACACACACAACTCGTTGCTATGACAGCGGCACGTAGAAAAGAAAAAAGGACATACAAACTACTATATGCACAAAAAGACACGGTCATGAATACCTAATTTCCACGGCATTCTCTAATCAGCCAGAAAAATTCTGACGTCATAAAAATGCCATTTTTTAGCTAATCGTTGTGAATTGAGCTATGGATCGTAGTGATCGCGAGGTTTCGGCTGCTCCGGGTTCATGTCAGCATAGATGGTTTTTTCGCTCTTATCGACCACTTTTGGAGATGGCTTAGCTGCAGCCTGGCCAGACTCTTCGTGATCCAATTCAGCATAGACTTCTTTCTGAGCCTTTTTCGGGAATAAAAAAATGAGGCAAGCGCCTGCGTTGAAGAGACATTTTCTCACCTTTCTCTTCTTGGTCACATCTGGCTTTGCGTAGTCCTGCTTTGGTGGTCCTTTGTCAAGTTGAGCGTAATTTTCACCGGCTGGTCCCTTCGTATGCTTGACTTCTTTTGGAGACGGGTTGTTGACTGAACCGGGAATTGGGCCGCCACCATCAGCACCATTATCTTCTTTTCCAGTGACAAGATTTCGACCAGTTACGTCGTACTGAGCCTCTTCAACTTTTACGTCATGATCCACGCTAAAAAGAATCACATTGCTTTCATCATTTAGAAAATAACAAGCAATACACTATAGGGGGCTTTTTCTCTTTTTTCTTCAGCTCCTGAGAGGAATCTTCTAAAAGTACGTGTCTGATCAGCTCCAGCAAAGATATAATGTCATATATACTTGAGCCGCCGCCGCCTGATTTTTTCTTCATGATAAAACCAGTAGTGCCAGCAATCAAAACGACACCAGAACCCAATGAAATTCCAACAATTGCTCCAGCTCCAAGACCTAGTATAGCAAGAATAAACCAACATTTTATAAATCGTTCACACATACCGCATGAATCAGTGGTTACAATGAACCCGGCGGAGGCATTGCTTTCACCATACTCGTTTTCAACTTGGAGTCGTACCTCGTACATTGTTTTCGGGTCCAATCCATTAATAGTTACAGTAGCTGATGAACTGCTCTCATTTCTTAGGAGTACGTCTGTGTCTTGTTCGCTGTATAATAGAACGCGATAATTCGTAATTGGTCCGCCGTTGTCGTCTTTTTCCATGAAACTAAATGACAATTCCTTGCAACCTTTCTCCTTAACTACGTCTCTCTCTCCGACCCCTCCCGGACGACCTAGAAACACATGTCAGCTATCAGTCTCGCATAGAATGAGAAGAAACAAACCAGCAGTTTTGTTATTAAAGGTAAACGGAGGACCCTCGCCGATAATGTTGACAGCAGTGACGGAAATGGTGTAGTTGGTGTTTGGAGATAAACCTCGCACAACATATAATTTGCCAGTCCTGTTAACATTATATGTCCCCAACTGGGTATCACTCCTGTTAACGCTGATGTTGTAAGACAAAACTTCATTTCCTCCATTGAATTGTGGCTCTATTATGTTCAGATTGAATGATGTATCTCCAATATCCACTACCTGCACAAACGGAGCACCAGGAGCAGAGCCTTCATTAATTAAAGCAAATTAAATTATTCACTATCCAAACAACGACGTCCTTACATATAACATTTCTACTATAGCATTGACTTGTGCTGGCAACCGAATTTTCCGCTGTAACGCAAAATGAAATCTGGTTATCTTCTCGTTTTGCTGTAATCTCTAGCGTTGATTCTACAAATGAAGTGATCCCAGTTGAATATTCATCAAGTGTATGAACGACAGCACGCTCTGCAAGAGATGAGTTCCACGTGATATTTGGAGCTGGTATTCCTTTCGCCGTGTAGTTGATGAGAGCCAAGTTGAGACAGAAAATGGTGTCAGGAATAGAAATCTTACCCGTGGGTGCCACTAGAACACATGCTAAATACCTAACTGTGAACTCGTTGCTCTTCTTACCGCAGATATCAACTCCAAGTTGTACTGAAACGTTGACTTGTTTGTCTTCTAGAATGTTCTGACCAGTAATAGTGTAATTTCCTCTGTTTTTTAGTGTCACGGCACTGAAAGTCAAGCCAGAGAGACTTGCCAAAGGAAGTGATGATGCCGGCCCACTTATTTTTCGAACGGTGATATTTGGCGCTGGCAATCCGCTGATGGCGCAACGCTTCGTCAAAGTCTGAGTTTCCGTCGCACAAACCGTCGCTTGACTGGCACAAGTCATATTTATTTCCACTGTCAGAAAGGGAAGACATCTACTGTAGATAACAAAAGAGAGCAAGCGTACTACCTACCTCCGAGGAGAAGCGTTATCCACCCACTTTCGAAAACGACATTACGCCTGAAATCTTGGAGAACGCATTTGTACGAAATTCCGTTCAGCGATGGAGACATCGTTACAGTGAGTGCCGATCCACCGTTGAAGGTACGTACCAAAGCACGAGGCACAGCGGACTCTGTTCCATCTGTCGCTTGTTGACTCCATATATCACCACTAGTAGCCGGATGAGTACAATTGAGCACTACAGCGTCCCCGTTCAACGCCCAGAAAGAATCATTCATATTAGCGACGACGACCGCTTTCTCTCGAGTGGTCGCTCCTACTGAAGATTACAGTAAAACCAATCCTGGTACAAAGATCCTCTCACCTTTTACATAAGCGTCCATTGCTACGACTAAGATCAAGAGAAACGTCCAAAACGACATGGTCCTTGATATAAACCCCGGATAGGCCTACCAAACCTCATGCTGCTGGAGTCATTGTTCCGCTCCGTCGTAGCACTACTTACTTCTGTTGTTGTATGCAGAAGCGAGAAAGCGGTTGTCGTTGCTAATATGAATGATTCTTTCTGGGCTTTGAACGGGGACGCTGTAGTGCTCAATTGTACTCATCCGGCTACTAGTGGTGATATATGGAGTCAACAAGCGACAGATGGAACAGAGTCCGCTGTGCCTCGTGCTTTGGTACGTACCTTCAACGGTGGATCGGCACTCACTGTAACGATGTCTCCATCGCTGAACGGAATTTTGTACAAATGCGTTCTCCAAGATTTCAGGCGTAATGTCGTTTTCGAAAGTGGGTGGATAACGCTTCTCCTCGGAGGTAGGTAGTACGCTTGCTCTCTTTTGTAATATGTCTTCCCTTTCTGACAGAGGAAATAAATATGACTTGTGCCAGTCAAGCAACGGTTTGTGCGACGGAAACTCAGACTTTGACGAAGCGTTGCGCTATCAGCGGATTGCCAGCGCCAAATATCACCATGCAAAAAATAAGTGGGCCGGCATCATCACTTCCTTTGGCAAGTCTCTCTGGCTTGACTTTCAGTGCCGTGACACTAAAAAACAGAGGGGTTTACACAATGACCGGTCAGAACATTCTAGAAGACAAAGAAGTCAGCGTTTCAGTACAACTTGGAGTTGATATCTGTGGTAAGAAGAGCAACCAAGTTCACAGTTAGGTATTTAGCATGTGTTCTAGTGGCACCCACGGGTAGGATTTCTATTCCTGACACCATTTTCTGTCTCAACTTGGCTCTCATCAACTACACGGCAAATGGAATACCAGCTCCAAATATCACGTGGAACTCATCTCTTGCAGAGCGTGCTGTTGTTCATACACCTAGTGACTATTTGATTGGGATCAGTTCATTTGTAGAATCAATGCTAGAGATTACAGCACAACGAGAAGATAACCAGATTTCATTTTGCGTCACAGTGGAAAATTCGGTTGCTAGCACTAGTCAATGCTATAGTAGAAATGTTACATGTAAGGACGTCGTTGTTTGGATAGTGAATAATTTAATTTGCTTTAATTAATTAATTAATGAAGGCTCTCCTTCTGGTGCTTCAGTTGTGGAGGTAGTGGACAAAGGAAATACATCATTTATTCTAAGCATAATAGAACCACAATTCAATGGAGGAAATGAAGTTTTGTCTTACAACATCAGCGTTAACAGTAGTGATACCCAGTTGGGGACATATAATGTTAACAGGACTGGCAAAGAGACTTTATATGTTGTGGGAGGTTTATCTCCAAACACCAACTACACCATTTCCGTCACTGCTGTCAACATTATCGGCGAGGGTCCTCCATTTACCATTATTAGCAGAACTGATGGTTATTTCTTCTCATTCCGTGCGAGACCGATAACTCACTTGCGTTTCTAGATCATCCGGAGAGGGTCAAAATGGACGACGTAGTTTTAGAAGAAGGTTGCAATAAAATATCAACTCGTTTCATGGAAATAGACGACAACGGCGGAACAATCACGAATCATCGCGTTCTATTATACAGCAAAGAAGACACAGAGGTACCCCTAAGACAGCAGAGCAGTTCATCAGCTACTGTGAATATTGATGGATTGGAACCAAAAACAACGTACGTTGTACGACTCCAAGTTGAAAACGAGTATGGTGAAAGCGTTCTCTCCGCCGCGTTCTTTGTAACCACTGGTTCATGTGGTATGTGTAAGCGATTTATATAATTTTGGTTTATTCTTGCTATACTAGGACTTGGAACCGGGCTTGTCATCGGAATTTCGTTGGGTGGTGTCCTTTTGGTCGTTTTGATTGTTGGCTGTGCTAGCGTTATCATCATTGTGAAAAGGAAAAAATCAGGTGGAAACTTATGTACAAACGACATAAAAACCTTTGTTATTTGCGTAACATCTTAAGGTGATTCGTCTTCGCACAAAGCAGAGAAAAAGGCAGATTTGACAAGAGGTGCTGGCACGGACAACATCCGAATGCATCCAAGTCGTCTTTATGAAGAAGTAAAAGGACTAAAGAAAGCACCTCCCGCCGTTTATGAAGTGGTTTCATGACATTAAGCTTCAGAGCAAAACCATCTGTCGGTAGTGTAGCAGTAGTTTCTCTTTCTTTCCATTTCTACTTTTGTGTGCGTGCATGGATAACTTCATCGTTTTAGATCAGCTTTGTATCGAATTTTCAGTTTTGACTTCTTTTATAGGTGGTATTCATTTTATGTACTAGTGGCGGCACGCCCTAATTTTCAGCCAGCCAGCAAAGTAGCAGAGTCTCATTAATCTGTTACAGTACATGGTTAATAAAGGTGGCCTAAATCTACCCTGACTACAACAAAGGAAGCATAATCGGTGTTTTCAACAGACCTTATTAGCTAATGTCTTGCTTTCATGACTCAAATTTGCGACGGAGGATATTCCTCAATCATCAATTCCAGCAGGCACGTTCTCACAAAACCCTTCTATAAAAGTATTTGTTGATGGCGATGGACTTGCCCTGGATTTGCTACTCTGTAATCAACAAATACCAAGCCCTCAATAGATAGAGGACTTGAGCATCCGACTCCGTTGAATGATATGGACCAACGACCGCAACAATAACTTCTCTCGCAGAAGGTGACCAGATTAGCAGCATAGATTACAGAGCCGGATATCAGAGAGGGCATTGGAGAAGCATTACCTGTACGATTCCTGTGTCTTTGAGATCTCTTCTATCCCAAGCACATTGCTAACTGGAAGCAATGTACATGCTACCTGTGTGTCCTTTGGGACCCGGTTCTCCTGTCAATCCTCTTTCTCCTTTGGGTCCTATTTTCCCGCTAGCCTAGCACCCTTTGGGCCCACGGTTCCTTGGACTCCTCTTTCGCCCTTCTATCTCTTCCGGGCTGTCCGTTGTGCCCTGGGATTCCAGCTACTGGCAGCCTTAGGTAAATAAATGAACGTAGAATCGAAGAAGTAGAGATAGGAGGATAGCAATCTTCATAGGGAGTTACCAAGACTTAGGAGTGCTTCAGGCTTTTTATTTGTGCGTATAACCCGGGTGAGAGAAATGGTGTGGCAACACTCGCCGCGTTCTTCTCTCAATTTCGCAGCGAACAGAAGCCAGAAATTCCGCCTCTTGCCCACGGCACGTACGATAGGACGGCGAAGCCTTATCCTTTCCGTGTTTAGGCCAAACCGACCCTTCACAACACGAAAAGGGAAGATAGAAGATGCTCCCTTTCCAAAGACCCGGATGTTGATTATCACACAAATGCGTTGTCCACGGAAACTCGGGTCTGCGATCGTCACGATCGCTTTCCTTTCCTTTGCAAAAGGTGAACGTAAATGCTAAAGGCCGCATGAGATCACCTCTACTAGTTAGGTGCCAATCGAGAGAAAGTTCTTGCCCAAAACGCCGATGACTCGATTTGGGCTCTGGACGGGGATTCTATACGTCTTGTATGCAGACATTCAAGAACAAGTATTGCTCAATGGTTCAGAAGATCGGTAAATGGAGCGGTGACTCAATTAGTACGTGCTATAACCACCACCAACGTTGGAACTGTCTTGACCCTGACAATGTCTCAATCGTTGAACGGGTCTTCGTACCGATGCCGGCTTATAGCTGTTGGTCTATCTCCAGTCTTTGACAGCGGGCAGAATCGCCTTCTTCTCGGAGGTAGTGTAGTGCTGTTCTTCTGATATCTGCCAGAGCTTAATTTCTTTACTCAGACGAGATCAAAGTGAATTGTAGTAACGAGATGACTGCTTGCGTCAAAGTCGGAGAGACCTTGAAGAAACGTTGCATCATTACCGGATTACCTGAACCAAACGTGACAGTCTTCAAAATCACTAAAACATCATTGTCAAGAAGACTTCCTTCAGCAGATCGATCTGGTTTAACGTTCAACAATGTAGCATTGACAGACAGGGGAACGTACAGAGTAACAGCTAAAAACATTTTGCAAGAGAATAGCTCAGACATCGCTGTTCGAACTGAAGTTGAAATCTGTTGTGAGTTTACTGTACGCCTGTTAATTAAATTTAGTACTAGACGAACTTTGTTCTAGTGGAACCTGTGGTCAATAACTTTCTTATACCTGACCCCGTCGTTTGTCTGCAAACAGCGCGCATCAATTTTACAGTCAAGGGAATACCAACCCCAAACGTCACATGGAGCTCTCTATTTTCGGCAAGAATGATCATCAACGTCACCGATTCAGTAGATTCTGACGAAGTCACTTCTGTTGTAGCGTCCGCTTTAGAAATACGCAACGTACAAAGAGGTGACAGTAACATTTGTGTGACGGCTGACAATGGCATTCCTCCATCTCTTCAGAGATGCGCTAGACTCAACGTCACTTGTAAGAACTACCGATTATTTTGCTAAGCGCTATAATAATAGAGTGATTTAGGTGATTTTGATCCGCCTCTTGTAGAAGTTGGTGATCGAACAGAATCTTCATTGTCTCTTCAAGTCTTCGATTCACCAGACAATAATCGTTTGCAAGCTATGAAGTACTTTATCTCGTACTGGCAATTTACTAGTTCAGTGAAAAACGTAACAATTCAAAGAGATCCCAGCGGTCAAACGAGTGTTCATTTCATTGACCTGAATCCAAGCGCATCCTATAACATTCGAGTGGTGGCGAGAAATGAGCCATATTACAGTCAACCAGCTGACCACGTCTTTGCCACCTTGAAGGAGAACGACTGTGTACCGACTCTTCGACGGGTTCGTGTTGATCCGCTGGTAATCAACTGGACATATGTCTGTGAAGGAAGCCAGACACTGAAAAAGATCACTTCTTATGTTATTGTTCATCAGAGCCCTAAAGACTATCGACAATTCAGCTTGGAAAAAGTCGTCACTGAATACAGTTTTTGTGATTTGCATTTCAATACGACATATAATTTATCGGTGACAGCCATCACTCAGAATGGAGTACTGAGAAAGTCAAACATTTTGACTGTATTAATCAATAAATACAGTGAAATGACCACTGTCAAAACAAGCCCACATAACACAGGCCTAATAGCAGGAGTCACTGTTCTCAGTGCTCTGTTTGTGGCTTCAGGACTCATTGCTCTATACTTGTTCTGCTACATCAAAAGGTTGGCTATGGTAGACTTTGTTAATTTTCATTGTTGCATTCCTGTAGGTCTAACAAGCAGAATCAAAATGGTGATTCTGCTACTGGTGGCTCAGCTAGCAAAACAAGGAAGCCAGTGGAGATGCAATCAAGTGTTCTTTACGAATCAGCGAAAAGCGTTGTATCCAAAGGAGACCCTAAACAGTCGAGCACTGCTGAATACGCTCAGATATCATAAACAGATAGCGTTGAACGTACATTCTCTTTTCAGTTTTTGTAGCTAATAGTTTCAAGGTTTTTTCATTTTTATTTTTGTTTTGTCTTAGACATAGGCATCTTTTCATTACGAACTTTTCTGACATTAATGTGCGTTAGTACATGTGGCTTTGAATGCACAAGATCCTGACTACAGAATATTGTGTGTGACATGGAAACTTTCATCTTAGCCTAGCAGCTGCTGTGCGTTACTGTGCAACAAAGGAGACATAAACGGTGTTTTCAACAGACCTCATTAGCTAATGTCTTGCTCCCTCAAATTTGTGCCGGAGGGTATTCCTCAATCATCAAGCGAGAAGCCGAATTAGACCCAGAATCGCGATCAGCGGTGCCCATTCCCTTACAGTTTCCAACCACAGCTGCAATCGTGACAATTCCAGCAGGTACGTTCTCACAAAACCCTTCTGTTTGTCGATGACGATGGACTTGCCCTGGATTTGCTGATCTGTAATCAACGAACACCAAGCCCTCAATAGACAGAGGACTTGAGCATTCGACTCCGTTGAATGTTATGTACCAACGACCGCAACAAAAACTTCTCCCACAAAAGGTGACAAGATTAGCAGCATATGCTACACGTAAAGCCGTAGAATTGTAACTCTTCCTGAATGAACATTCCTACTTAGCCACGACATTACAGAACTAGGAATCAGAGAGTGCATTGGGGAAGCGTTACCTGTATGATTCCTGTGTCTTTGAAATCTCTTCTATCCCAAGCACATTGCTTCCAGTTAGCAATGTACGTGCTACCTCTGTGTCCTTTGGGACCCGCTTCTCCTGTCAATCCTCTTTCTCCTTTGTGTCCTATTTTCCCGCTAGCACCCTTTGGACCCACAGCTCCTTGGACTCCTCTTTCTCCTTTCTCTCCTTGGAACCCGTCTCTTCCGGGCTGTCCGTTGTGTCCTGGGATTCCAGGAATGCCTGGCACGCCTGAACAAACGCTACTGGCAGCCTTAGGTAAATAAATGAACGTAGAATCAAGGTGAAACTAGATCCTGATGGGCAAACGTTACATTTGGTTTCTGTTCATCGCACGCTGCCAGATGAAGTAGAGATAGGAGGATAACAGTCTTCATAGGGAGTTGTGCTTCTTACCAAGGCTTAGGACTACAGTACTTCCCAGGCTTTTTATTTTGTGCGTATAACCCGGGTGAGAGAAATGGTGTGGCGTCGTTACCACGGAGGCACACTCGCCGCGTCGTATCGAGTCTCTTCTTTCTCAATTTCGCAGCGAACAGAAGCCGGAAATGCCGCCTCTTGCCCACGAAACGTACGATAGGACTGCGAACCGTTCCGTGTCTAAGCCAAACCGAGCCGAGGATCGTTCACAAAAGGCAGTCGAAGATAGAAGATGCTCTTGATTCCGAAGACCCGGATATTTATGACTTCTCACACAAATGCGTTCTCCGCGGAAACTCGGTTCTGCGATCGTCACGATCGCTTTCCTTGCTTTATCGAAAGGTAAACGAAATGCTAAAGGCTGTATGAGATCACCTCTACTAGTTAGGTGCCAATCGAGAGAAAGTTCTTGCCCAAAATGCTGATGACTCGATTTGGGCTCTGGACGGGGATTATATACGTCTTATATGCAGAGATTCAAGAACAAGCGTTGGTCCATGGTTGAGAAGGTGGCCTAACGGAACCGAGACTCAAGTAAAATCTATGACAACGACCACACCCAATGTTGGAACTGCTTTGACTCTTACAATGTCTCAATCGTTGAACGGGTCTTTGTACCGATGCCGAATATTTGACCTCACTCCATCAGAAGTTTTTGCCAGTGGACACATGCAACTTCTTCTCGGAGGTAGCTCTAATCTGTGATTGCTGCCACAGCTTGATTTTGTTTCCTCAGACGAGATCAAAGTGAATTGTACTAACGAGATGACTGCTTGCACCAAAGCCGGAGAGACCTTGAAGAAACGTTGCGTCATTACCGGATTACCTGAACCAAACGTGACAGTCTCCAAAATCGCTGAAACAGCATTGTCAAGAAGACTTCCTACAGCAGATCGATCCGGTTTAACATTCAACGGTGTAGCATTGACAGACAGGGGAACGTACAGAGTAACAGCTAAAAACATTTTGCAGGAGAATGAAACAATTGTAATTGTGGCCACGGAATCTGATATCTGCGGTAAGTAACGTCTATTTTCTCTGTAAATAGGATGTATGAAAGGCTTGATTTAGACTCGTCTAAAGCTGGAAATCTTCCAGTTTCGGTTTCAGCCAATTGTTATACTTCAGCAATCGTTGACTTTACAGCCAAAGGCATACCAGCACCACAGATCACTTTGAGTCCATCTCTATCAGGACGTGCTACCGTGGGAGCAATCACTGTGTCAAAAGATACGGACGGGGTAACCTCTGTAGTGAAGACGACGTTAGAAATAAGAGATATAAAAGTAAGTGACAACAACACGAAGTTCTGTGCAACAGCTTATAATGGCATTCCGCCGATAAGTGCAGAATGCTTTCAACTGGATGTCACATGTATGGAAATTGATCTACAACGTGTACGTTTGACTGATGCAGAACTTTAGGTGAACCTTCTGGGTTAGTTGATGTTATTACAGAGAATGTGACGAATACGTCAGCGCTAGTATTTGTAACTCCTCGTGAACGTGACAGACAAAGCATAATTGCATACACCTACGTCCTATCAACCGCCGATAATAGTGTGATTATAGCGTCACAAAATGTAACGAGTTTGTCAATGCCCATTCTGATTAAAAATTTAACACCAAACACGTCGTACCGCATTTCTTTGGCGGCGGTAAACAGAGTCGGTAGAGGTCCCTTCAAAACAAGAGAATTTGAAACTAGCGGTGAGCTGACTGAATGACTGAGAGTTGTGACTCTTTGGCAAGTTTCTTCTAGGGAAACCAGATGGAACGACTTCCAGCTTAAAGTCTTCCACGTGTTCTGCAATGACGTTGGATTATGAGCCGGCGAATGACAACGGAGCACCTATTGAAGCCTACTTCGTGGTTTACGAAAACATACAAATAGATTTGTCGCTGATAATTCAGGACGACGATACAACATCGCCTGTAACGATTACTGGACTAAACGAATCAACGAAATACACTCTATCAATTCGGAGTGTAAATATCTACGGCTTCAGTCGTTTGTCAAAAGAAATAGTAGCTACGACACCTTCATGTGGTGAGGTCAAACATTGCATTGCGTCAGTCGTGTTTTAATAATTGAAATTAGGAGATGAAGGTCTGGACACAGGTGTAATAGTTGGAATAGCATTGGGCTCCACTGCAGGAGGCGCTGTTGCAATCGTCGTGCTGATTGTCATTGTAAGACGCCGTAATAAGCATAAAAGAGAAGGTTTTAATTAACTACTATGAATTACAGCATGGCCTTGACTCTTTTCTTTAATGAAAGGTTCTCATAAGAAGGCGGCACCGAAACGTTCAATCGACCGTACAGAGAGCATCCAGATGCACCCAAGTCGTCTTTATGAAGAAGCAAAACGACTAAAAAAAGCACCTTCCGCTGATTATGAAGAGGTTTCATAGCATACCAATGAATGACAAAATTAAGTGTCAGGACAAGACCATCTGTTGGTAGTGTAGCAGTAGTTTCTCTTTTTTTCCATTTCTACCTTTTGTGTGCATGGATAACTTCATCGTTTTGAGATCAGCTTTTTATTGGATTTTCAGTTTTGACCTCTTTTATAGGTAGTCCCTCATGTACTAGGCAGAATGCCCTAACTAGCCAGCAAATAGCAGAGTCTCATTAGTCTGTTGCAGTACATGACTACTAAAGGTGGACTAGACAAGAAAGGAAGCTTAAATGGTGTTTTCAACAGACCTCACTAACTATTGTCTTGCTTTCAAATTTGTGCCGAAGGATATTCCTCAATCATCAAGCGAGAAGCTGAATTCCACCCAGAATCGCGATCAGCGGTGCCACTTCTCTTACAATTTCCAACAACGGCCGCAACCGTGACAATTCCAGCAGGCACGTTCTCACAGAACCCTTCTATTTGTCGATGACGATTGACTTGTCCTGGATTCGCTGCTCTGTAATCAACGAACACCAAGCCCTCAATAGACAGAGGACTTGAGCATTCGACTCCGTTGAATGTTATGTACCAATGACCGCAACAAAGACTTCTCCCGCAATAGGTGACAAGATTAGCAGCATAC
Source organism: Oscarella lobularis (assembly GCF_947507565.1). Classification (NCBI taxonomy): domain Eukaryota; kingdom Metazoa; phylum Porifera; class Homoscleromorpha; order Homosclerophorida; family Oscarellidae; genus Oscarella; species Oscarella lobularis. Next base: position 3,222,348 of record NC_089175.1, read on the forward strand.
ATCACACGCAAAGCAGTAGAATTGTGCTTTTTCCTGAAGGTACATTCCTACTTAGCCACGTCATTACAGAGATAAGAATCAGAGAGTGCAGTGGGAAAGCATTACCTGTATGATTCCTGTATCTTTGCCATCTCTTCTATCCCAAGCATACTGCTTCCAGTTAGCAATGTACATGCTACCTCTGTGTCCTTTGGGACCCGCTTCTCCTGTCAATCCTCTTTCTCCTTTGGGCCCTATTTTCCCGCTAGCACCCCTTGGACCCTCAGCTCCTTGGACTCCTTTTTCTCCCTTCTCTCCTTGGAGCCGGCAGCCTTAGATAAATAAATGAACGTAGAATCAAGGCGAAACTAGTTTTCCTGCTGCGCAAACGTTACATTTGCTCTCTGTTCATCGCACGCCGCCAGGTGAAGAAGTAGAAATAGGAGGATAACAGGCTTCATAGCGGGTTGTTCCTGCTTAGCTATCAAGGCTTGAGCTGAGGCTTTTTATTTCGTGCCTCATAACGCGGGTAAGAGAAATGGCGTGATAACTACGCCACGGAGGCACACTCGCCGCGTTGCATTCGGGTCTCTTCTTGCTCAATTTCGCAGCGAACAGAAGCGTAAATGCCGCCTCTTGCCCATGGCACCTACGATAGGACTGCGAAGCCTTAACCGTTCCGTGTCTAGGCCAAACCGAGCCGAGGATCGTTCACAACAGGCAGTCGAAGATAGAAGATGCTCTTGATTTCGAAGACCCGGATATTTATGATTTCTCACACAAATGCGTTCTCCGCGGAAACTCGGTTCTGCGATCGTCACGATCGCTTTCCTTGCTTTATCAAAAGGTAAACGTAACGCTAAAAGCTGTATGAGATCACATCTACTAGTTAGGTGCCAATCGAGAGAAAGTTCTTGCCCAAAATGCTGATGACTTGATTTGGGCTCTTGGCGTCTTCGTAGGCGCGTCCTCTCGAGAGAAAGATCTCGCAGCTAATGTGGATGATTCTGTCTGGGCTTTGAACGGGGACACTGTGGTGCTCAATTGTAGTCATCCGGACACGATTGGTGATGTATGGAGTCAAAGAGCGCCAGATGGAACGGTTTCCAGTGTGTCGCCTGCTGCTGTACAAGCCTTCGTCGGCGGATCAATGCTCACTTTATCGATGTCTCCATCGCTGAATGGAACTTCGTACAGATGCGTACTGACAGATCTCAACGTTAATCGCCTTTTTGAAAGCGGATGGATAACCGTTCTCCTTGGAGGTACGTACGCTCGTTTACCAGAACGACTCGTAGATGTACATTTTCCTCACATAGATGCAATAAATATGACTTGCGCTAGTCAAGCGACCGTTTGCGCGACGGAGACTCAGACCTTGATGAAGCGTTGCACCATCAGCGGATTGCCAACGCCAATTATCACTGTGCAAAAAATGAGTGGGACTCCATCGTCACTTCCTTCAGCAAGTCTGTCTGGCTTGACTTTCAGTGCTGTGACACTAGAAGACAGAGGAGTTTACACAGTGACTGGTAAAAATATTCTAGAAGAGAAGCGATTCAACGTTTCAGTACAACTTGGAGTCGATATCTGTGGTAAGAAGAGCGACGAGTTCACATTCAGATATTTAGCATCTGTTCTAGTGGCACCCATGATGGTTAATATTTCCATTCCTGACACCATTGGCTGTCTCAATTTGGCTCTCATCAACTACACGGCGAAAGGTCTACCGGCTCCAAATATCACGTGGAATTCATCTGTTGCGAAGCGTACTGTCGTTCACGCACCTAAGAAATATTCGACCGGGATCACTTCATTTGTGGAATCAACGCTAGGGATTACAGCACAACGAGAAGATAACCAGATTTCATTTTGCGTCACAGCGGAAAATTCAGTTGCTAGCACTAGTCAATGCTATAGTAGAAATGTTACATGTAAGGACGTCGTTGTTTGTGGATAGTGAATAATTTAATTTGCTTTAATTAATGAAGGCTCTCCTGGTGCTCCGTTTGTGCAGGTAGTGAATATTGGAGATACATCATTCAATCTGAACATAATAGAGCCACAATTCAATGGGGGAAATGAAGTTTTGTCTTACAACATCAGCGTTAGCAGTAGTGATACCCTGATGGAGACATATAATGTGCCAAGGACTGGCAAAGAGACTTTATATGTTGTGAAAGGTTTATCTCCTAACACCAGCTACACCATTTCCGTCACTGCTGTCAACGATATTGGCAAGGGTCCTCCATTTATCTTTAGTAACGAAACTGCTGGTTTGTTTCTTCTCATTCTGTGCAAAACTAATAACTGACTGGTGTTTCTAGGTCGTCCGGGAGGGGTCGGAGAGGGAGACGTAGTTCAGGAGAAAGGTTGCAAGGAATTGTCATTTACTTTCATGGAAATAGACGACAACGGCGGACCAATCACGAATCATCGCGTTCTATTATACAGCGAACAAGACGTACTCCTAAGAAATGAGAGCAGTTCATCAACTACTGTAACTATTGATGGATTGGACCCGAAAACAATGTACGTGGTACAACTCCAAGTTGAAAACGAGTATGGTGAAAGCGTTGTCTCCGCCGCGTTCATTGTAATCACTAGTTCATGCGGTATGTGTGAGCGATTTATAAAATTTTGGCTTATTCTTGCTATACCAGGTCTTGGAACTGGACCAATTGTTGGAATTTTATTGGGTTCTGGTGTCGTTTTGATTGCTTGCTGTGCTGGTGTTATCATCATAGTGAAAAAGAAAAATTCAGGCGGCTGTGGCTCAAGTAGGAATAACATTATAGCTTTGTTATTTGCGCTACATGAAATCTATTGATTAAGGCGATTCGCCTTCGCTCAAAGCAGACGAAAAAGCAGATTTGAGAGGAGGTTCTGGCATGAACAGCATTCAAATGCATGCAAGTCGTCTTTATGAAGAAACAAAGATAAGAACAAAGCTACCTGATGCTGTTTATGAAGACGTGTAGTGTAGCACACGCCCTGTACAACAATACGAGCGTCTGCTATAGAATGATTATTTAGTCCTAGTAGCATTTTTTAATGTACTGCGTTCTCTTTTTTACTATAGTTTTCTTTTAATTAGCTTTTGAATAAGAATTGTTTTAATTTGAGGAATGTCACTCTGCGATCCAATCCTGCTAAAGAAAGAGAGAAACGCGAGCCTATAAAAGAGAGAGCCTTCACTGCATATACAGAAGGAGAAAATTGGTCTCTTGTTTTATCTGACATTCCGGTCAGAGCAAACGTACGTCTCTCTGAAGACCGCTGAATGGAACGTATTTTCATTTTGAAAAATTATTCATGCACATAAAGTTTAACAAATCCTGTCACAAGGTACAATCAAAACTGTTTACTCCAAAGCCATTCAAGCAGGTTTATCAAGTAGTTGATTTTGATCGGTATTGACAGTTTCATAAGCAAAAGGTCTCTTGATTATCGTTACCGCAGTCAAATCAACGAAAATTCTGTCTCTAGCATAGCCAGCCAATAGTTGTACCCACTCTTTGGTAAAGGTCACTTCCTCAAACAACGAAATCCGTACAGTCCCCCTTTTCGACTCTATTAGGCAAATAATCCGCAGGACGTGTTACAGTCCTACCGTTGCGATTGCACTTTGAGGTCTCCAATGACGCACGATGAACAAACAGTTGAAAGTCTGACGAAAAACTTTTACAGTAGACTTGAGTAGGGAAGCGAAAACCCCTAAAAGTGGCTTCTTTGTCAGCGGAGAGGAACGACGCTTAGCAAATTGATTGCGTATCAGACCACCGTGATCAGACACGGACACACGGGCGGCCGGCGGATTGAGTAAAATCCCGGATAAACATTCCAATGCACTTGCGGTTCTTTTGTTCTTTACTTGAAATAGCTATTTTTGCAGCCGGTAGAAAACGCGCTAGTTCTTCTCTATATTTGTTTGACGTTTCTTTGTGTAGGAGCAATCACTCGAGAGAAAAAGCTTGCAGCCAATGTGGATCATTCTGTCTGGGCTTTGAACGGGGACACTGTGGTGCTCAACTGTAGTCATTCGGACACGCTTGGTGATTCATGGACTCAAAGAGTGCCAGATGGAACAGTGTCCCCTGTGTCGCCTGCTGCTGTACAAGCCTTCGTCGGTGGATCGACGCTCACTGTATCGATGTCTCCATATCTGAATGGAACTTCGTTCAGATGCGTACTGACAGACCTCAACGTTAATCGAGTTTTTGAAAGTGGGTGGATAACCCTTCTCCTTGGAGGTACTGTAGTCTACGCTTGTTTACCAGAACGACGCGTAGATGCACATTTTCCTCACATAGATAAAATAAATTTGACTTGCGCTAGTCAAGCGACCGTTTGCGCGACGGAGACTCAGACCTTGACGAAGCGTTGCACCATCAGCGGATTGCCAGTGCCAAATATCACCGTGCAAAAAATGAGTGGGCCGGCATCGTCACTTCCTTCAGCAAGTCTATCTGGGTTGACTTTCAGTGCTGTAGCACTAGAAGACAGAGGAGTTTACACACTGACCGGGAAAAATATTCTAGAAGAGAAACGAGTCAACGTTTCCGTACGTCCTGGAGTCGATATTTGTGGTAAGAAGCAACGCTTTCACATTGAGATAGCTAACATCTCTTCTAGTGGCACCCATAGTAATTGGCATGTTCATTCCTGATCCCATCGGTTGTCTCAACGTGGCTCTTTTTAACTACACGGTGACAGGAATACCTTCTCCAAGTATCACGTGGGTTCATTCTTTTGGGGCACGTGCTGTTGTTCACACACTTGCTGAATCAAACGGAATTACGTCATTTGTAAAGTCAACGCTAGAGATTAAAGCACGACGAAATGATGGTCAAAGTTCCATTTGCGTGGAAGCGGAAAATGGCGTTATTCCAATTACCAGCACTAGGAGATGCTTTAGGATTAATGTCACACGTAAGAACAACCAATTATTTTCTAAGCGTCTATAGCGATTAAGTAATTTAGGTAATTTTGATCCGCCTCTTGTAGAACTTTATTATAAGACGGAATCTTTATTGTCTCTTCGAGTCTCGGATTCACCAGATAATGACCGTTTGAAAGCCACTGACTACTTCATCTCGTACTGGCAATTTACTAGTGCAATGAACAACTTAACAATACAAAGAGATCCAAGTGGTCAAACAAGTGTTCATCTTATTGACTTGAATCCAAGCGAATCTTACAACGTACAAGTGGTGGCAAGAAATGAGCCATATTTCAGTCAACCAGCAAACCACGTCTTTGCCACCTTGAAGGAAAACGACTGTATACCGAGTCTTCAACAGGTTCATACTCAGCCACTTATGATCAACTGGTCATATGTTTGTGAAGGAAGCCAAATGCTAAGGGAGATTGCTTCGTATGTTATTGTTTATGAGAGTCCTACAGACTTTCGTCGATTCAGTGTGGCAAAGGTTGTCACGGAATACCGTTTCCGTGATTTGCATTTCAACGCGACGTATAATTTCTCAGTGACAGCAGTCGCTCGCAATGGAGTACTGAGAAAGTCAAACATTGTATCCGTATCTACCAATGAATACCGTGATGAAGTGGCTACTGTCACGAGAAGCCCAGACAATACTGGCCTAATAGCGGGAGTTGTCGTCCTCGGTGTTCTATTTGTGGCTTCAGGACTCGTGGCTCTGTACTTGTTCTGCTACATCAAAAGGTTGGCTATGATTTACATTGTATATTTTCCTGGTTAGATTCCTGTAGGTCTAGCCAGCGGAATGCTGATTCCGCTCCTGGTGATTCGGCAAGCAAACCAGTAGAGATGCAATCAAGTCGCCTCTATGAAGCAGCAAAGAGCGTAGGCTCCAAGCAGTCCAGCGCTACTGACTACGCTGAGATCATATCGTAAGCAGAAGGCGTTGAACACACATTCTCTTTACAGGTTTTAGCCTTTACTGTACTTCTGTCTTACTGTAGTCAGTTCATTAGTTTCATTGTGAAATCTGACATTGCATGTACATGCTCCCTCTTTCCCAGACTCTCTCAGGAGCAGGGTCTCAGGTCTCAGGAGCGTTATGCCAATGGATAACTTCATCGTTTTAGTGATATCAGCTTTGTATCAAATTTTCAGTTTTGACTTCTTTTATAGGTATTCATTTATGTACTAGTGGCGGCACGCCCTAATTTGCAGCCAGCCAGCAAAATAGCAAAGTCTCATTAATCTGTTACAGTACATGGTTAATAAACGTGGCCTAGATCTACCCTGACTACAAAAAAGGAAGCATAATCGGTGTTTTCAACAGACCTCATTAGCTAATGTCTTGCTTTCGTCACTCAAATTTGTGCCGGAGGATATTCCTCAATCACCAAACAAGAAGCTGAATTCTACCCAGAATCGCGATCAGCGGTGCCCATTCCCTTACAGCTTCCAACCACGGCTGCAATCGTGACAATTCCAGCAGGCACGTTCTCACAAAACCCTTCTATTTGTCGATGACGATGGACTTGCTCTGGATTTGCTACTCTGGATTTGCTACTCTGTAATCAACGAACACCAAGCCCTTGATAGACAGAGGACTTAAGCATTCGACTCCGTTGAATGTTATGTACCAACGACCGCAACAAAGACTTCTCCCGCAAAAGGTGACAAGATTAGCCGCATACATCACACGCAAAGCAGTAGAATTGTGCTTCTTCCTGAAGGTACATTCCTACTTAGCCACGACATTACAGAATTAGGAATCAGAGAGTGCATTGGGAAAGCGTTACCCGTATGATTCCTGTATCTTTGCCATCTCTTCTATCCCAAGCACACTGCTTCCAGTTAGCAATGTACGTGCTACCTCTGTGTCCTTTGGGACCCGCTTCTCCTGTCAATCCTCTTTCTCCTTTGGGTCCGATTTTCCCGCTAGCACCCTTTGGACCCACAGCGGACTCCCCTTTCTCCCTTCTCTCCTTGGAATCCATCTCTTCCAGGCTGTCCGCTGTGTCCTGGTATTCCAGGAATGCCTGGCACGCCTGAACAAACGCTATTGGCAGCCTTAGATAAATAAATGAACGTAGAATCAAGGTGAAACTAGTTTTCCTGCTGCGCAAACGTTACATTTGCTCTCTGTTCATTGCACGCCGCCAGGTGAAGAAGTAGAGAAAGGAGGATAAAAGGCTTCATAGCGGGTTGTTCCTGCTTAGCTACCAAGGCTTGAGCTGAGGCTTTTTATTTGCCGCATAACCCGGGTGAGAGAATGGCGTGATATCACGCCATGATAACTACGCCACGGAGGTACACTCGCCGCGTTGTATTCGAGTCTCTTCTTCCTCAATTTCGCAGCGAACAGAAGCCGGAATAGCCTCAGAGGAGTCAAAACACTCCGAAGACCCGGATTGTCTATGATTTTGTCACACACAAATGCGTTCTCTATGGAAGCTCAGTTCTGCGATCGTCACGATCACTTTTCTCGCTTTATCAGAAGGTAAACGTAATGCTAAAGGCTGTATATGAGATCACCTCTACTAGTTAGGTGCCAATCGAGAGAAAGTTCTTGTCCAAAACGCCGATCACTCGATTTGGGCTCTGAACGGGGATTCTATACGTCTTGTATGCAGACATTCAAGAACAAGCCTTAGTCAATGGTTCAGAAGATCGGCAAATGGAGCGGAGACTCAAATCGATCCAAGAGTACCAGTAACCACCGCCAACGTTGGAAGTGTTTTGACTCTGACGATGTCTCAATCGTTGAACGGGTCTTCGTACCGATGCCGGCTAGTTGATGTTGGCCTATCTCCGGTCTTTGACAGCGGGCAGTATAGCCTTCTTCTCGGAGGTAGCACTGTTCTGATGTCTGATCGCAGCTTGATTTTGTTTCCTCAGATGAGATCAAAGTGAATTGTACTAATGAGATGATTGCTTGCGTCAAAGTCGGAGAGACCTTGAAAAAAGGCTGCATCATTACCGGATTACCTGAACCGAATGTGACAGTCTCCAAAATCGCCGAAACAGCATTGTCAAGAAGAATTCCTTCAGCAGATCCATCTGGTCTGACTTTCAAAGATGTAGCACTGACAGACAGGGGAACGTACAGATTAACAACGAAAAATATCCTTCAAGAGATTAGCTCAGACTTCGCTGTTCAAACTGGAGTTGAAATCTGTTGTGAGTTTACTGTAAGCCTGTTAAATTTAGTACTAGATGAGCTTTGTTCTAGTGGCTCCTGTGGTCAATAACTTTCTTATACCTGACCCCGTCGTTTGTCTGCAAACAGCGCGCATCAATTTTACAGTCAAGGGAATACCAACCCCAAACGTTACATGGAGCCCTCTATTTTCAGCAAGAATGGTCATCAGCACCACTGATTCAGTAGATTCTGACGGAGTCACTTCTGTTGTAGCGTCCTCTTTAGAAATACGCAACGTAAAAAGAGGTGACAGTAACATTTGTGTGACGGCTGACAATGGCATTCCTCCATCTCTTCAGAGATGCGCTAGACTCAACGTCACTTGTAAGAACTACCGAGTATTTTACTAAGCGTATAATAATAGAGTGATTCAGGTGACTTTGATCCGCCTTTTGTACAAGTTAGTGATCGAACAGAATCTTCATTGTCTCTTCAGGTTTTTGATTCACCAGACAATGACCGTTTGCAAGCTACCGAGTACTTTATCTCGTACTGGCAATTTACTAGTTCAGTGAAAAACCTAACAATTCAAAGAGATCCCAGCGGTCAAACGAGTGTTCATCTCATTGACCTGAACCCAAGCGCATCCTATAACGTTCGAGTGGTGGCGAGAAATGGGCCATTTTACAGTCAACCAGCTGACCACATCTTTGCCACCTTGAAGGAGAACGACTGTATACCGACTCTTCGACGGGTTCGTGTTGATCCGCTGGTAATCAACTGGACATATGTCTGTGAAGGAAGCCAGACGCTGAAAGAGATCACTTCTTATGTTATTGTTCATGAGAGCCCTAAAGACTATCGTCAATTCAGTGTGGAAAAAGTGGTCAATGAATACAGTTTTTGTGATTTGCATTTTAATACGACATATAATTTATCCGTGACCGCAGTCACTCAGAATGGAGCAATGAGAAAGTCAAACGTCTTGTCCGTGTCATACACTGAAATGACCACTGTCAAAGCAAGCCCAGATAACACAGGCCTAATAGCAGGAGTCGCCGTTCTCGGTGTTCTGTTTGTGGCTTCAGGGCTCATTGCTCTATACTTGTTCTGCTACATCAGAAGGTTGGCTATGGGATATACATTGTTAATTTTCATTGTTGCATTCGTGTAGGTCTAACAAGCAGAATCAAAATGCTGATTCTGCTACTGGTTGCTCAGCTACCAAAACGAGGAAACCAGTGGAGATGCAATCAAGTGTTCTTTACGAATCAGCGAAGAGCGTTGTATCTAAAGGAGACCCTAAACAGTCGAGCACTGCCGAATATGCTCAGATATCATAAGCAGATGGCGTTGAACACACATTCTCTTTTCAGTTTTTGCAGCTAATGCTTTCAACTTTTTTTCATTTTGTCTTGCCTTAGACATAGGTATTCTTTTCTTTACAAACTTTTCTGACATTAATTAATGCGCGTTAGTATAATTGGATATCGAGGTGACAATATTCCTACAGTATGTTACGTTAGCCTGTTCTAAAATAAGCCCCTGTTCAGAAGGCACTATTCTAGAACAGTCACCATATTAGAAAAAGGAGTTATTTGGCCGTTTTCGCCACATCCGGTATGACAGGACATCCTAATCAATTGAAAAAGGACTAGAGCATTCAGTCCCACTAATTAAAGGTACTTCCACTTTCTCTGCGCTTCGGTTGCTCCTCGGTTGAGATTATCGTCATCATCCCGGATAGAAAATATAGCAACAATCAATTCATGTCGCCCCTATTAAAGCTGGCCTACATCGTCCTCTTGTCGACGATGGGTGTAACTCGATTTTGGAAGACGACGGCTCAGACAGGTCTTATACTCTACAACTGCCGCAGCCCGCTGTGGAAACTGAAACGCGTTATCAATTCATATGCGTCGCGCTTCGCTTTCCGCGATAGGCCTATGTTTTCTCGCGTCTCGCCTCATTGCGCAGCCGGCTTCGTAGTTTCGCAAGGCGGATTCTACGCATTCTTTCGCGTTGTTTTAGGGCGCGGAGATCTCGCCAATAGGGGCTTATAATTGTACGCAGTATAGTTTGACCGAACCTTTTTTCGTCGTCGTGAGAACTCGACAGCGGCCTGAGCGGAGTATATAGGCTTTTCCACATTCTATTATCTTTGAATATACAGAACCGCCGTCGATTCCCGGCTCGCCGACGAGCCAGACCGTTTTCACGACGTACAGCAACGGGACGCAGTGGAGCGTCAGACTGACGTGCAAAACGAAATATGACGTGACAACTCCTTCGACTCGTCAGTGGAAGCGAAGTTTCGGCGATGTCGTGCCCTCAGAAGCGATTCAAGCGGACGGATCGCTTCTCTTGACCTCGATTCAGCCGCATGTTCAAGCGACAATAGAGGGCAATCGCTATCAATGCATCGCTGAGAATTCAATCGGGAAAGTGCTGAGCAGTTCTGCAGTGCTAACTTACGCCAGTAGGGGACAATAGAGGCTAGTACGAACGTACGTTCATTTTCGTCTCTAGATTTTGACACTGCTAGTTGGACCCAGCCGTCTGGAACGATTACGGGATACGTTGACAACCAAGTCCTCATACCGTGTACCGTGCCAGCCGATGCGGTGCCTGTACCTGTTGTCATCTGGTTTGAAAACGGTGTGGAGCTTGATACGACATCAGCTTCGTATGCTCTATCTCCGTCGGGCAATCTGTACATTAGCCCTGTGTCAATGAGCATGAACGAGTCAACGTATTTTTGTCAAATCACTAACTACCACATTACGTACCAGCTGAACAGTAATACAGCCACATTGATTCTCAAGCGTAAGTAACCGGTATTGATTATTGCTTTTGTAGAAGGGTCGTGTCGTTTGCAGCCAAAGCTGAAGCTCCAGATTTTGAAATAACTGTGCAGCCAACGGACCTGACAATCACGGAAGGGCAGGAGGGTTTTTTTGAAGCATCTGCTATTACAAACAAAGTCATTACACAATATTCATGGGGTTTTCCTGGAGATGGTCCGTCACCCTCCTTTTCAATGCGAGGAAGGTCAACAACTACGATATCTAACGCGGTCGAAGGCCTGTACACGTGTCAGATTATCCACGATGGTGTGGCAACGGCTACTCGAGAACCTACTCTCACAATTAACGGTAAAGACAGTTCACATTTAGTCAAGATTGCCTATTGTTTTTACACAGTTCCACCAACTATTTCTACTGAAATTTCAGATGTAACAGTTGAATACATTGGCCATCCGTTCAGCTTAGAATGCACAGCTAGCGGAAAGCCAGATGTGGACGTTGTATGGTATCGCGACACTGTCGAAGTGGCCAGAAATGTAGGCACGGTCACGTACACAGTAGACTCGGCAGTGGCGCCTGATCATGCAGGAATGTATCAATGCTTTGCAAATAATAAAGTTGGGGAAGATCACAAAACAACGCAAGTCATCATTCGTCGCCCCCCACGTCAGTCTTTCCAATTTTAATTCGTTTTGTATAGAGCGTTTTAGGTGTTTTTGACCCACCTCTTGTAAAATTGGACAAATGGACACAGTCCTCATTGTCTCTTCAAATCTCGGATTCACCTGGTTTGCAAGCTACCGAGTATTTCATCACGTACTGGCAAACTAATAGTCCAGTAAAAAACCTAACAATTCAAAGAGATCCCAGCGGTGAAACAAGAGTTAATCTCATTGGCCTGAAGCCAAGCGCATCCTATCATGTACAAGTGGTGGCAAGAAATGAGTCACATGACAGTCAACTAGCTGACCACGTCTTTGTCACCTTGAAAGATAACGACTGCATACCAAATCTTCAACGGGTTCGTGCTGATCCACTAGTGATCAACTGGACATATGTCTGTGAAGGAAGCGAGGCGCTAAAAAAGATCACTTCTTACGTTGTTGTTTATGAGAGCCCTAAAGACTATCGTCGATTCAGTGTGGAAAAGGTCGTCATGGAATACAGTTTCAGTGAACTGCATTTCAACACGACGTATAATTTGTCGGTGACAGCAGTCGCTCAGAATGGAGCCTTGAGAGAGTCAAACATTCTGTCTGTATCAACCAAAGAACACAGTGATGAAAAGACCAGTGATAAAGTGACCGATGAAGTGACCACTATTGAGGCCGTAATACCAACAGATGAAGACACTACAGGCCTGATAGCGGGAGTCGTCGTTCTCAGTGTTCTACTCGTGGCTTTAGGACTCGTTGTTTTGCAGTTGTTTTTCTACATCAGAAGGTAGGCTATGATGTACATTGTGTATATATTTCATGGTCAGATTCCTGTCTAGCAAGCGGAATGCTGATTTCGCTCCTGGTGATTTGGCAAGCAAGCCAGTGGAGATGCAATCAAGTCTCTACAAATCAGCATAGAGCGTAGCATCCAAAGAAGGTCCCAAGCAGTCCAGCGTTACTGACTAAGCTTAGTAAGCTGAGATATCATAAATGGACATTTTCTTTGTAGTTTTTTAGCTAGACTTTCTAACTTTTCGTTTCTTCTGTCTCAGTGAATTGCATTGTGAACTCTGTCTCTGACATTGCATGTAGTCTACATGCCCGTTCTCTGCAAGGGGCCCCCCAGTTTACCGTACGTTTTGATATGAAATTCGTTCGATCGTCGTAACTATTTGGGTAATGAGGCCTAGAAGGCAAATCTTTGTAGCGGATATCGACGACCTTAATTGACCCTTGTCTCGTCCTCTTTTTTCCTTCAATTTCTTGAGTCTGAGTATGTCCAAGTGACTTGATAGTGAATATTTGGCTTCAGTTCGAATGGAGGTTGTGGGACGGAATAAAAAGGGTTTGCGTGGGGTAGAAGGATTGTTTTGCAAGAATAGAGTGCACTCGAGTGAATGATAACGTAGGGAAGATGACATTGCTCACAATTCTTGGTCTTGGAAGAGATCTTCGGCGTTTTTTCGAGAGTGACAGTCTCCTGAAGGCGTTGAGGGTTAGGAGAGAGCGCAGGAATGACAAATAGACATCAGCGCACCGGAATCGCTAGTGGACGAACGGTCAAAGCGATCCGCGTTCTCCGCAGACATCGACAAAACGAAATCTCTTCTGACGACATACGGGGTTTGTTCTAAATGAAGCCGTCGAGTTTATTGTACCTTCGACGCTTCGTACACGAACTCCTCGATCCATTTTTTGAGTTTAATCGCTCTAGTATACATTAGAGTACTGGAAGAGCCAGGCGAGGAACGATGAAAGCATCCGTGTAGAGCAGGCAAACCGTTATACGGGGAGCTGACGCCTCACAAGACTTCAACAGAAGTTCTAATTTCCAATCATGCAGTAATTTCGATACTGAGGCACGCCGACAAATAACAAATAGTCAATAGCTAAGCAGAAATTGCTGTGACTTGATACACCATATGGACAATTTCCTGCTACAGTAGTACCAAAAAGAGACAGAGGAAACGACATTGAATTGAAGTGTTTATTTGTTCGAATACACAGCCAGCTCGAACAGATGAAATTGATATGTTTCGTAGAATTGATCCCTGCACACTTTGAAGTGAAGACCTCGACTCGGCTTCAATATTTGACCGAACTTATTTGTGAATGATTTTGTGCTAACGTACGTAATTCCTGACGTAGAATCCGGATAAATTTCAAAGCGAATGTTCCAGATAGTTGGAGATGATTGTGGTGCAGTGATGGAGTTACTAGAAACTTGGCCGCTACATTGACTAGAATCAATGCCGCCATAAACACGAGCAATGTTTGGATCTTGGTAGATAAAACCAACGCAGAAATTGCCGTCGCAGATTAGAATAAACGGATCACTGTCGCCTGGATGCGTAAAGAAAAAGCCAATCTGAATAGAGTAGGCTTGATCGTCATTTAGAACTCCAGCTTCAATCAATTTGACCTTTGACACAGTATTATGCCAATCTATTGCATGTGTGAATTAGATACTTACTCTAAACAATACACCTCTATTCGTTGATCCAGTAGAGAATTTGATCATTTGCGCGGACACCAAAGATGGAATCTCCGTAAAATTGGCGTGAGTTTGTAGCCAAAGAGGAGACATGCCGTGATAGAGTAGTAGCGCAGAACTCGAAACGCTCTGCCGTGTGTCGATAATAGGAAAACAAAGTAAGAGTGAACCTTATATGGATGTTTACCTGGCTCGGAGTTGATGGAGGAGGAGCGTTCGTCTGAACGTGCATGAACTTATATGCTTCGCAGATATCATAACTCGACTCACCGATTCTCCGCTGCAGCTGGATGCGTCTTTTTTTAGTTGAGTGTAGTCTTCAAGTGGAAGGCACACACTGGGCCCCGATGACGGATCAGCTGGAACGGAAGAACGATCGCCTCCTGTACACTCAGCTGATGTCGCAAATCCTAGCCAGGAAATTGAAACAATGACCACTAGCAAAAAGAACGGCATCATTTTTGAGTTCTGTCCTTAGAAGTCAAAAGACCGGTATGTTACAGAAGTGAAAGTCAGACGTTTATATAGGGCTCGTGGTTGCTACGAGAGACGATGTCAGCACCCGGACGTCAGCTGGCAAGTTTGTTTTAAAGAAGACGGAAAAGCCCCAGCGAGTATAGGAATGCTAAAAACATTCATATCCATGAAAATCGTGGTCTCGTATCCTGTTCTCGGAAATTACTTCGGCGTAAAAGAAGCCCAGTAATAAAAAAAATAAACGACTCTGCACACCTCTGTCGCCTTTTCCACGCAGTATGTAATTGCCGTCGCAATTTGAAGATACGGATCACTTAGGCTATACCCCATAGATCGTTGCGCTTCCATTTGGAAGTCGCCTTTTGCGTAACATCTGTTACGCATGCATATAATGTGCATTCGTTTGTTCAAGATGTGCGCGGCTGATATGCTAGGAGTTCGATCCGCGCGTAATGTTATATGGATATGATATGAATGCTAATTCGATCAGGTCCAGTATGATCGTGCTCACACGGAGATGGAAAAAGCGATGTAGCACGCTAGCGCATCGTTTCGACGTTTCGTGGGTTCAAAAGAGTACGAGCGGCTTGATTTGTAGCTCCCGATCGCTCTCGACAATTGGCGCACCGTGACGTAAACGCGCAGAAACGTCGGCGAGAAAACGTCACGAATATGTAGTGAGAGTCGATTGTGCGTTCTAGTCGTCAAAGAGCATCTTCAACTAGCATGGTAGAAATGGAGAGCTCTTAGCGTGCGTCTACGTCGAAAGTCGTTGCTTGAGTGATCGAGAGGTCTGACGTGCAGCAATCCGTTCACAAGGCGATCCGAATGGCGCAGACAGTCGCCAGATAACAGGGCCGGAGACTCCACTTAATTTCGAAAACTATAGCACTAATATTATTACAACAAACGACGCTGGAAGCGTTTCGACGCTGACAATGTCTCCGTCATTGAACAGATTTTCGTACCGTTGCCGGCTTTTCGATGTACACTTGTAAGTGCATCTTTCAGCAGTAGATGAATAAGGCTTCTCCTAAGAGGTAGGTGGCGTTTCTACCTCACTTCGACCGGCATGAAAACTGCAAATTAAATTTGTACCGGAGGATTTTCCTTGATCATTAGATAGGAGAGAGAATTCGACCCAGAATAACAGAGCCAGCTAGGAGAAAGAGAGTGATGCAAAACATGCTTGCATGGCTCCGGTGAATTTTAATTTTATAGATGACAGCTGTAATCGTTCAAAAACTCAAGGACCCCCACGTGCTTCGCGCTGGCATGGTGACCCCGAGGTTATTTGTACGTGGAATTACGATCCCGGATAGCGGAATTTCGCTGCAAAATGTCGCTTCTGAAGCTGGCGTACGTCGTTCTCTTGTCCACGGCAAGCACGAGTCGCTCTTGGACGACGACGGCTCATATGCAGACCGGTAAGTAGGACTGATCAAATTACCCGCTGTCGATCGTGCATGAAACCGCGTTATCAGTCCATGCATCGCCCATCGCTTTCCGACAACATAGTCGCGATGACGATAAAGGGAGACTTCGCCGTTTTCTGGCGTTTAATTCGGCGGCTTCTTCCGTGCATGACGGACTCTAACTTCCTACTTCCGTGGCTTTGTATATATATATATAGAGAGAGAGTGCGGACATCTCGTGAGTCAGTACAGCTTCTGTTTTTAGCCGTAGAGAGAACTCGACAGCCAGCTACAATAGATTTATTCCTTTTGTTTTTGTATACAGAACCGCTTTTGTGTTTGGATGCAGAACCGCCATCGGTTCCCCACCCGCCGAAGAGCCAGATCGTTTTCACGACGTACAGCAACGGGACGCAGTGGAGCGTTAGACTGGCATGCGGAACACAGGCAGACACGACGTTCCCTTCCAATCGCCAGTGGGTGCGCAGTTTCGGCGACGCCGTGCCCTCGCAAGCGATTCAAAAGGACGGATCGCTTCTCTTGACCTCGATTCACCTGGGTGTTCAAGCGACGAAGGAGGGCAATCGCTATCAATGCATTGCTGGGAATGCTAACGGGAAAGTGTTGAGCAGTTCTGCAGTGCTAACTTACGCCAGTAGGCGATAGTATAGCGGCTATTCCGCACGGGCGTTCATATCGTTTCTATAGATTTTGACACTGCTAATTGGATCCAGCCGTCCGGAACGATTACGGGATACGTTGACAACCAAGTCCTCATACCGTGTACTGTGCCAACCGATGCGGTGCCTGTACCTGTTGTCATCTGGTTTGAAAACGGTGTGGAGCTTGATACGGCATCGTCTCCGTACGCTCTATCTCCGTCAGGCAATCTGTACATTAACCCTGTGCAAGTGAACATGAACGAGTCAACGTTTCTTTGTCAAATCACTAACTACCAGATTACTTACCAGCTGAACAGTACTACAGCCACACTGATTGTCAAACGTGAGTAACCGTTATTGATTATTGCTTATGTAGAAGGGTCGTGTCGTTTGCAGCCAAAGCTGACGCTCCAGATTTTGAAATAACTGTGCAGCCAACGGATCTGACAATCACGAAAGGACAGGAGGGTTTTTTTGAAGCATCTGCAATCACAAACAAAGCCATCACACAATTTTCATGGGCTTTTATTGGCGATAATGGGCCCTCCTTTTCACTGCGAGGGAAGTCGACCACTATGATATCCAACGCTGTCGGAGGCCTGTACAGGTGTTGGATTATTCACAACACAGGAATCAACAGTCTCGTGGCAACGGCTACTCGAGAACTTACTCTCACAATTAACGGTAACGACAGTTCACACGGTAGTCAAGATTGCTTATTGCTTTTACACAGTTCCACCAACTATTTCTACTGAAATTTCAAGTGTAACAGTTGGATACATCGGCCATTCGTTCAGCTTGGAATGCACAGCTAGCGGAAAGCCAGATGTCAACGTTGCGTGGTATCACAACGCTGCCAAAGTGACGGAAAATACAGGCACGGTCACGTACACAGTAGACTCGGCAGTGGCAGATGACCACGCAGGAATGTATCAATGCTTTGCGAATAATAAAGTTGGAGAAGATCACAAAACAACTCAAGTCATCATCATTCCCCCCAACGTCAGTCTTTCCAATTAATGTTTCTTTTTTGCGTGTACTGAGCGATTTAGGTCCACCTCTTGTGAAAGTGGTTAATCGGACACAGTCTTTATTGTCTCTTCAAATCTCGGATTCACCTGGTTTGCAAGCGACCGAATACTTCATCACGTACTGGCGACCTAATAGTCTAGTAAAAAACCTAACAATAGAAAGAAATCCTAGCGGTCTAACGAGAATTCCTCTCACTGATCTGAATTCCAGCTCATCTTATAACGTACTAGATAATGATGGCCTTTTGTGAGCCATCATGGGATCCCCGAACACCCCCAGCACATTCTTATTACCCCTAATTTTTGTGAAGCTTTTGCATAATTTGCATCGCACTGCCTAACCACTTGAGTTGGCATGCTTTATTTTCCGCAAAAGCCTACATGTACAATTTGGCCTCTTATGTAAGCGTGACACAGAGCTATACCTCTCCTCACACTAACCTCTGCCCTGTTGGGTGATCGAGTCACGAGGCCCATTATCAGCTCGCAGTTGGGTTTGTCGTGCTGCGAGCGCATGGGTTTGCGTGCTGCGAGCTGCGCTCGCAGCACGACAAACCCATCGTGCTCCTTTACTGCGTTCCCTTTATGAACGTTACTGATAAAGCTCATTGCTATGTGCCCGTTATGTTTAATAGTATTTATCCTCGATAATGTAGCCTGTATAATATGCCTACTCGTTCCTGAAATGTTTTGAACACAATCCGGGGTTCCTATCTACTGTGACGTCACCTTTTTCGGTACATTCTTCCAAATACGGGAGATTATGACATCACAATGAATGTGATGTCACAAAGGCACCTGTGTGTGTGATTGGCCTAAGAGCGATTGTGACGTGAGCGTGACCGACAGACAGACAGACAGACAGACACACACTTTGGTTTTTGGGCGATCACGTTTGAGAGCCCCTCCCACCAGGGCGCGCGCGGGCTTCGCCCGCGCGCGCCCTGGTGTTCGGGGAACAAGTGGTGGCAAGAAATGAGCCGTATCACAGTCAACCTGCTAACCACGTCTTTGCCACATTGAATGATAATGACTGTGAACTGACTCTTCAACAGGTTCGTGCTGATCCGCTGGCTGTCAACTGGACGTATGTCTGTAAAGGAAGCCAGAAGCGGAAAGAGATCACTTCTTATGTTATTGTTTATGAGAGCCCTACAGACTATCGTCGATTCAGTGTGGAAAAGGTCGTCACGAACTACCGTTTCTTTGAACTGAATTTCAACACGACATATAATTTATCGGTTACAGCAGTCACTCAGAATGGAGCGCTGAGAGAGTCAAACGTTCTGTCTGTATCAATCAAAGAACGCAGTGATGAAGTGCCCACTGTCGAGGTTGTAATACCAACAGATAAAGACACTACAGGCCTGATAGCGGGAGTCGCCGTTCTTGGCATTCTATTTGCAACTTCAGTACTCGTTGCACTGTACTCGCTCCTCTACATTAGACGGTTGGCTATGACATACATGGTTTATATTTTCATGGTCAGAATTGTATAGGTCTAGCAAGCAGAATGAAAATATTTCGGCTGGCAGAAGACGCAAGCCAATGGAGATGCAGCTAAGTCATCTCTATGAATCAGCAAAGAGAAACGGAGACTCCAAGTCGTCCAGCGCTACTAGATACGCTTAGCAGAAGGCGTTGAACGTCCCATTCTCTTTGCACTTGCTTTTGGTAGACTATTATTTGGCGTGTCGTTTCTTTTGTCTTAGTTAATTCTCTACATATGGGGCCCCAGTTTACCGTGAGTTGGCCGTTTCGCTATGTAATCGTCACGGGTTCGCGATTGGTAGACGACGTGATCGAAAGCGATTGTGACGCAACGCCAAGCGAATCTTGCACAGCGATGCGGATCGACTTGTTTCACCCTCTTCGTCTTTGTGAGCGTCTTCGGATACATTGAATCGTCGAGAGTGCGACGTCAAACTGGTCAGCAACAGCACGGAATCGCACAGGCACGGTAAGGTCGATATCGATCCGGGAAGTCCACATGAGTGCGCGAAAGGACTCGACGTGTATGTACTGTTCGAGATGGACGACGTTCAAATGCGATACAGCTACACGGGTTTGGACATTATTCTAGCGCCAAATCTTGCCTTGAAAGGACCACGTGCCAAATTGGCGCGAATTGCCTCGGCCCACGAACGATTCGTTGCCCTGGTGAATCGATCACAATGAAGTCATCAGCGGATATTGCGGACACGGCGGATGCTGGAGGAGGAGTGTCCGTCTGAACGTGCATGGACCTTCATTTAGTCGTATCGAACGACGGTAATAACTTACCGTTTCTCCGTCGCTAGATGCGTTATTTTGAAGTTGAATGTAGTCGTCAATTGAAAGACATACAGTGGGCTCCGATGACCGGGCAGCGGAATTGCCTCCTGTACACTCAGCTGACGCAGATTCAAGCCAGGAACTTAAAACAATGACCACTAGCAAAAAGGACGACGTCATTTTCTGAGTTCTGTCCGTAGAAGCCACTGCAGGACCAGGATGTTACAAAAGTGGCAAAGTCGGACATTTATATAGGGCTCGTGGTTGCTACCCTTGCACCTGTCAGTTACAGTATGAAGGGCGCGTTTGTTTTACATCTTCATCTCTTTGTCTCTACAAAATTATTTATCCAAAGGAGACCAACAGTCGAGCACTGCTGAATACGCTCAGATATCATAAATAGATAGTGTTGAACACACATTCTCTTTTCACTTTTTGTAGCTAATAGTTTCAACGTTTTTCATTTTCATTTTTGTTTGTCTTAGACATAGGCATCTTTTCATTACGAACTTTTCTGACATTAATGTGCGTTAGTACATGTGGCCTTGAATAGACAAAATCCTGACTACAGAAGATTGTGTGTGACATGGAAACTTTCATCTTAGCCTAGCAGCTGCTGTGCATTACCGTGCGACAAAGGAGACATAAACGGTGTTTCAACAGAACAACGTTTTTTGTTCTTTTTATCAGTCACATTTGTGCCGGAGGATATTCTTCGATCATTAGGCGAGAAACCGAATTCCACCCGGAATCACGATCCGCCCAGCCGTAAGACCCACGGCAGTTTCCAACGACTGCGGCAACCGTGACAATTCCAGCAGGCAAGTTCTCGCAAAACCCTTCTATTTGTCGATGACGATTAGCTTCAAGTGAATTCACTCTTCTGTAATCGACGTACACGAGGCCATCAATTGGAAAAGGATTAGAGCATTCAGCCCCGTTAAACGTAATGTACCAACGACCACAACATTCTTCACGTCCACAATAGGTGACCAGATTAGCGGCATACGCTACACGTAAAGCCGTAGAATTGTAACTCTTTGTGAATGAACATTCCTACTTAGCCACGACATTACAGAACTAGGAAACAGAGAGTGCATTGGAGAAGCGTTACCTGTATGATTCCTGTGTCTTTGCCATCTCTTCTATCCCAAGCACACTGCTTCCAGTTCTACCTCTGTGTCCTTTGGGACCCTCTTCTCCTGTCAATCCTCTTTCTCCCTTGGGTCCTATTTTCCCGCTAGCACCCTTTGGACCCACAGCTCCTTGGACTCCCCTTTGTCCCTTCTCTCCTAGGAATCCATCTCTTCCGGGCTGTCCGTTGTGTCCTGGGATTCCAGGAATGCCTGAACAAACGCTACTGGCAGCCTGAGGTAAATAAATGAACGTAGAATCAAGGTGAAACTAGTTCCTGCTGCGCAAAAGTTACATTTGGTTTTTGTTCATCGCACGCCGCCAGGTAAAGAAGTAGACACAGGAAGATAACAGACTTCATAGTGAGTTGTTTCCAGGGCTTGGACTACTTGAGGCTATTTATTTTGTGGGCATAACCCGGCCTCAAGAAACGGTGTATATATTCGCCACGGAGGCACAGGCGCCGCGTCCTATTCGAGTCTCTTCTTTCTCAATTTCGCAGAGCGAACGGAAACCGGGGCTGAAAATACCGCATCTTGCTCACGGCGTGTGCGAAGCCGTATTACCAATCCTTCCGTTCCGTTTCTAGGCCGTCTAGGCCAAGCCTGGCCAAGCCATGGCTCTAGTTGCGGAGCCGACTCCAGAAGTTCAGGCGCCGAAGACCCGGATTGTTTTTCTCAGACGAGGTGTGGCGGCGCCGTTTTAGCCCACTTTTATAGTCGTGATCATCACAATCAGCTTTCCTGCTATAGCCCTAGGTAGATGTGTGTGCTAGCGGCTGTGCAGCTAAATCAGAGCCGGTTTTCAGGCGCGACTCGAGAGAAAAGTCTCGTCAGAAACGTCGATGACTCGATATGGGCTCTGAATGGCGATTTCGTGCGTCTGATATGCAACGATCGTGCTACTGCTGGTGGTGTATGGACAAGAAGAGGGAGAAATGGAACTGAGACTGCCATCAATTCTGCGCTTACTGCCAACGTTGGAAGTGTTGTAACGCTGACCATGTCTCAGTCATTGAACGGATCTTCATACCGATGCCGGCTTGCAGATGATCAATTCTCTATTATTTTCACCAGTGGTTGCTTGTCCTCGGAGGTAGTCTACCACCTTCTTTATCCGTCACTGCTGTAACATTTTCGCTTTCTTTACACAGACGAGATCCGTTTGAATTGTGCCGGGGTAACTCCATGCATTGGTGTCGGCGACACCTTGAAGAAAAGCTGCGTCATTACAGGATATCCTGAACAAAATATAACGGTTTCCAAGAGTGCAGGAAATTCATTGTCAAGAAGACTCCCTTTAGCAGATCTATCCGGTCTGACTTTCAGCAACTTGGCATTGACAGACAGAGGAGTATTCGTATTAATAGCTAAAAATAGTTTAGAAGAACATGGCATCACCATCAGTGTTAGAATTGGAATTGAAATTTGTTGTGAGTTTACCGTACGTTTTCAAAAATTGAAATGATACTAAATGGGCGTTTCTAGTGGCGCCTGTGGTTAATCACTTTCTCATACCCGATCCTATCGTTTGCCTTACAACGGCAGCTGTCAATTTTACAGTCAAGGGAATACCAACTCCAAAGGTCACATGGAACTCTTCCTTCTCAGAAAGAATGATCATCAGCACTCCCATCGAGTCAATCAATTCTGACGCAGTCACTTTAGTAGCGGCGTCTGCTCAAATAGGCAACATACAAAGAAACGACAGTAGGATCTGTGTAAAGGCAGACAATGGCATCTCTCCATTTCTTCAGAAGTGCATCAGATTGAACGTCACGTGTAAGTACTGCACCACGCAATTTGTTTGACTTTTGTAATAATTGAGCAATTCGGGTGACTTTGATCCACCTCTTGTAAAAGTTGGTGATCGAACAGAATCATCATTGGCTCTTGAAATCTTTGATTCACCAGACAATGACCGTTTGCAAGCTACCGAGTACTTTATCTCGTACTGGCAATTTACTAGCTCAGTGAAAAACCTAACAATTCAAAGAGATCCAAGCGGTCAAACGAGTGTTCATCTCATTGACCTGAATCCAAGCGCATCCTATAACGTACGAGTGGTGGCGAGAAATGAGCCATATTACAGTCAACCAGCTGACCACGTCTTTGCCACCTTGAAGGAGAACGACTGTATACCAACTCTTCGACGGGTTCATGTTAATCCGCTGGTAATCGACTGGACATATGTCTGTGAAGGAAGCCAGACACTAAAAGAGATCACTTCTTATATTATTGTTTATGAGAGCCCTAAAGATCATCGTCGATTCAGCGTGGAAAAAGTCGTCACTGAAAGCAGTTTTTGCGATTTGCATTTCAATACGACATATCATTTATCGGTGACTGCAGTCACTCAGAATGGAGTACTGAGAACGTCAAACATTTTGACTGTATTAATCAATAAATACAGTGAAACGACCACTGTCAAAGCAAGCCCAGATAACACAGGCCTAATAGCAGGAGTCGCCGTTCTCGGTGCTCTGTTTGTGGCTTCAGGACTGATTGCTCTATTCTTGTTCTGCTACATCAGAAGGTTGGCTAAGGGATATAGATTGTTAATTTTCATTGTTTCATTCGTGTAGGTCTAACAAGCAGAATCAAAATGCTGATTCTGCTACTGGTGGCTCAGCTAGCAAGATGAGGAAGCCAGTGGAGATGCAATCAAGTGTTCTTTACGAATCAGCGAAGAGTGTGGTATCCAAAGGAGACCCAAAACAGTCCAGCACTGCCGAATATGCTCAGATATCATAAGCAGATGGCGTTGAACACACATTCTCAGTTTTTGCAGCTACAGTAATACTTCCAACTTTTTTTCATTTTGTCTTGCCTTAGACATAGGCATTCTTTTCTTTACAAACTTTTCTGACATGAATTAATGCGCGTTGGTATAATTGGATATTGAGGTGACAATATTCCTACAGAATGTTACCTTAGCCTGTTCTAAAATAAGCCCCTGTTCAGAAGGCACTATTCTAGAACAGTCACCATATTAGAAAAAGGAGTTATTTGGCCGTTTTCGCCACATCCGGTATGACAGGACATCCCAATCATATGGAAAAGGACTAGAGTATTCAGTCCCATTAATTAAGAGGTTTGTTCTCAATGAAGCCGTCGAGTTTGTTGTACCTTCGACGATTCGCACACGATTCCCTCGCTCCATTTTTTGAATTTAATCGCTCTAGTAGACGTTAGAGTGCTGGAAGAGTCAGGCGAGAGTGCTGAAAGCATTCTGTGTGTGTACAGCAGACAAGCACTGCTTTATTTTATTCATCTGACATCATGCAAGGTATTTCGTGACTTGATGAGTGTTTCAAATGAACTTCTTATTTCTAGTCATAGAATAATTTCGTAAGATGCTGAGGCTATAACAACATGCACGTCGGTAATAATCAATAATACACCACGACGATTTCCTGCTACATTAGTACTGAAAAGAGACAGAGAAAACTACATTGTATTGAAGCGTTTATTTGTTCGAATACACAGCCAGCTCAATAAGATGAAATTGATACGTTTGGTCTATGAGGGCTCTGCACATTTTGAGGTGAAGACCTTGACTCGGCTTCAATTTTTTACTGAACTCATGTGTTAATGAATTTGTGCTAACGTAGATAATTCCTGATGTAGAATTCGGATAAATTTCGAGGTTAATGTTCCAGTTAGTTGTAGAAGATTGTGGTGCATTGACAGGGCCACTACTCGGTCCGCCGCCACATATGCTAACTGAATCAATGCCGGCGTAAACATAAGCACTGTTTGGATATGCGAACAAAAACGCCACGCAGTAATTGCCGTCGCAGATTTGAAGATGTGGTTTACTGTTACTACCTACATGCGCAAAAAAGAAGCCAATCCGAATGGAGTAGGCTTGATCGTCATTTAGAACTCCAGCTTCAATCAATTTGACCTTTGTATCAAAATGCCAGTCTATATATATCGCATGTGTAAATTAGCTACTTACTCTAAACAATACACTGTAGATTATTGATCCAGTAGAGAATTCGATTGCTTGTGCGGACACCGAAGATGGCGTCTCCGTAAAATTGGCGTGAGTTTGTAGCCAAAGAGGAGACATGTAGCGATAGAGTAGTAGCGCCGAACTCGAAACGCTCTGTCGTTTGTCGATTATAGGAAAACAAAGTAAGAGTGAACCTTATATGGATGTTTACCTGGCTCGGAGTTGATGGAGGAGGAGCGTCCGTCTGAACGTGCATGAACTTATATCCTTCGCAGATATAATAACTCGACTCACCGATTCTCCGCTGCAGCCGGATGCATCTTTTTTTAGTTGAGTGTAGTCTTCAAGTGGAAGGCACACACTGGGCCCCGATGACGGATCAGCTGGAACGGAAGAACGACCGCCTCCTGTACACTCAGCTGATGCCGCAAATCCTAGCCAGGAAATTGAAACAATGACCACTAGCAAAAAGGACGACATCATTTTTTGAGTTCTGTCCGTAGAAGCCAAAAGACCGGTATGTTACAGAAGTGAGAGTCAGACATTTATATAGGGCTCGTGGTTGCTACGAGAGACGATGTCAGCACCCGGATGTCAGCTGGCAAATTTGTTTTAAAGAAGGCGGAAAAGCCACAGCGAGTATAGGAATGCTAAAAACATTCATATCCATAAAAATCGTGGTCTCGTATCGGAAATTACTTCGGCGTAAAAGAAGCCCAGTAATAAAAAAATAAATGACTCTGCACACCTCTGTCGCCTTTCCCACGCAGTATGTAATTGCCGTCGCAATTTGAAGATACGGATCACTTAGGCTATGCCCCATAGATCGTTGCGCTTCCATTTGGAAGTGGCGTAACATCTGTTACGCATGCATATATAGAATGTGCATTCGTTTGTTCAAGATGTGCGCGGCTGATATGCTAGGAGCTCGATCCGCGCGTAATGTTATATGGATATAATATGGATGCTAATTTGATCAGGTCCAGTATGTCGATCGTGCTCACACGGAGATGGAAAAAGCGATGTAGCACGCTAGCGCACCGTTTCGTCGTTTCGTGGGTTAAAAAGAGTACGACTGGCTTGATTTGTAGCTCCCGATCGCTCTGAGCATTTCGCGCACCGTGACGCGCTCAAAATTGCCGAAACGTCGGCGAGAAAACTTTACGAATACTGTATGTAGTGAGAGTCGATTGTGCGCTCTATTCGTCAAAGAGCTTCTTCAACTTGCATGGTAGTAGAGTAGAAACGAGAGAATGAATACATGCATGCATGAATCGAGAGCTAGCTCTTACTGTAGTAGCGTGCGTCTACGTCGAAAGTCCTCGCAAGGGCCTTGGACCTCTCGTAGAAGGCAAATCGTCATCGATTCGGCCGGCCAAAACGACAAGTCAACGACGTCACATTCTACGGCTGTATCAATCAAAGAACGAAGTGACGAAGTGCCCACTGTCGAGGTTGTAATAAAGACACTACAGGCCTGATAGTGGGAGACTAGAGTCGTCGTTCTTGGCATTCTATTTGCGACTTCAGGACTCGTTGCACTGTACTCGCTCCTCTACATTATTAGACGGTTGGCTATGATATACCGGTACACGGTTTATATTTTCATGGTCAGAATTGTATAGGTCTAGCAAGCAGAATGAAAATATTTCGGCTGGCAGAAGATGCGAGCCAATGGAGATGCAGCTAAGTCGTCTCTATGAATCAGAAAGAGAAACGGAGACTCCACGCCGTCCAGCGCTACTAGATACGCTTAGATATTATCATAAGCAGAAGGCGTTGAACGTCCCATTCTCTTTGCACTTGCTTTTGGTAGACTATTATTTGGCGTGTCGTTTCTTCTGTCTTAGTAATTCTCTACATATGGGGCCCCAGTTTACCGTGAGTTGGCCGCTTCGCTATGTAATCGTCCCAAAATGAACGAGTTCGCGATTGGTAGACGGCGTGATCGAAAGCGATTGCGACGCAACGCCAAGCGAATCTTGCACAGCGATGCGGATCGACTTGTTTCGCCCTCTTCGTCTTCGTGAGCGTCTTCGGATACATTGAATCGTCGAGAGTGCGACGTCAAACTGAAACTGGTCAGCAACAGCACGGAATCGCACGGGCAAGGTAAGGTCGATATCGATCCGGGAAGTCCACATGAGTGCGCGAAAGGACTCGACGTGTATGTACTGTTCGAGATGGACGACGTTCATCGTACTGCGAATGCGATACAGCTACACGCGTTTGGAAGGAGCAGCCATTATTCTAGCGCCAAATCTTGCCTTGAAAAAACCACGTGCAAAATTGGCGCGAATTGCCTCGGCCCACGAACGATTCGTTGCCCTGGTGAATCGATCACAATGAAGTCACCAGCGGATATTGCATCACGATTGCATCATGTTCGATACATAAGCGGCGGGGCCAACGCCCAATCTTCAGTCTTGCTAAAGGGTGGGGGATGCCAACGGGCTAGCCCTAGAGGTTGATCGTGAGCTGGGAAAGCTGATGGTTGGTCACCAAAGCGTCGTCGTCTTTTGTCGATCCTTACCGAAATTGTCAGGCGCAGTGAACGGGCGTCGCTTTGCGGCGCTAAGATCGGCACTGGGGGTCATATAAGGTCGTTGAAAGGCTTGGGTCGTGAAGTCAGGCGTTTCGCGTTATGCTGAGCGAGCGTCTGGCTAAGGTTTGCCACTCTACTGCCAAAGAAACGTGTGGGGGCCCAGTGTCTCGTGGTATTTCCTCACTCGGTTTAACGATCTATACCCTGAAGATGACCTGACCCCCAGGACAACGAACGCTTGACCCTCTATTGGTGGACTTGGCGATCGCTTCGTAATTCCTCTCTCATCGCGGTAGACTCGTTTCCTATCTAAGCGAAAGTCTACGGCCTCTCTGGGGCCCCGGTACGACGCGGTCGGGGGGACGGTGTGGGAGAGCCGTTCTCGATCCAGGCCGTACCGGTCGTGTTTGAGCCGTTGAAGCAAGGTCTCGCTTCCAACATTTTTGGGCTGCAACTGCGTTCGAACCTCCGCGTGGTGCAGCCTGGATCACGCTAATACGAACGCATGGCAAAAAGGTACGTACACGGGCAGATTGAACAGATTTTATCTTTTCTTTTTCTAGATTTTTCTCGCGCTATATACGAATTGGGAAATCGATGGCCGAAAATTCGATCGATTCCATGTGCATGCAAGGCGATCGTGCTCACAGGCGAAGGAAGGAGCGATGTAGCACGCTAGCGCATCGTTTCGACGTTTCGTGAGTTCAAAAGAGTACGAGCGGCTTGATTTGTAGCTCCCGATCGCTCTCGGCAATTCGCGCACCGTGACGCACTCAAAATTGCAGAAACGTCGGCGAGAAAACGTCGCGAATATGTCGCGAGAGTCGATTGTGCGTTCTATTCGTCAAAGAGCATCTTCAACTTGCATGGTAGAGTGTCAGGGTAGAGTGTAGAAACGAGAAAAGAAATACATGGAGAGCTCTTAGCGTGCGTCTACGTCGAAAGTCGTTGCTCTTGAGTGATCGAAAGGTCGTTTTTCGTCGACGCCACGTTACCCGTCGTCCATCGGCCGTCGCGACGATGCGACAGTCGTTGCGAAACCTTCGCAAGGGCCTTGGACGTCTCGCAAAAGGCAAATCGTCATCGATTCGGTCGACGTCACGTTCTCCATCTGGGACGGTCTGAGAACATCCGGTGAGCTCAGCAGCACGCGCTACAGGCCCGAAAAAGAACCGACTACAGCGAAGCAACCGCCGCCGAGACCCGGATTTCTCAAAAGACAATGCGTGACGCACATCTATTCAGTTCCGCGTTCGTCAGAATCGGTTTTCTCGCCATAGCGCTAGGTGCGTGCACGCCAGCAACAGTGTAGCTAAATCCCAAACACATTTTCAGGTGCGAATCGAGAGAAAACCCTTGTCAGATACGAGGACGACTCGATGTGGGCTCTGAACGGAGATACCGTACGTCTGACGTGCAGCAATCCGTTCACAACGAGATCCGAGTGGCTCAGACAGTCGCCAGATAACAGGGAGACTCTCCTTTCGAATACCAGCACTAATATGATTAAAACAACCGACGCTGGAAGCGTTTTGACGCTGACAATGTCTCGGTCATTGCACGAATCTTCGTACCGTTGCCGACTTTTCGATTTAAAAGCATCTTTCAGCAGTGGATGGATACAGCTTCTCCTAGGAGGTATAGATAACGTTTGAACTAAAAAAAACATACAGAGCTCTATTCCTCGCGCAGACGAGATCAAATTGAATTGTAGCGGCGAGATCGCTTCGTGTACGAATGCCGGAAACACGTTGAGGAAGGAATGCGTTATTAGAGGAACGCCTGAACCGAATGTGACCGTTTCGAAGACCACGTTGTCTGCGAGACGTCCTCTAGCGAATCTCTCTGGTCTGACGTTTAGAAACGTAGCGTTGACAGACAGGGGAACGTATAGATTAACAGCGAAAAATGTGTTAGAGGAGATCAGCACTGAAATCAGTGTTCAAACTGAATTGGATATCTGTTGTGAGGAATAACCTGCATACGTCATTTTTAATTGATTAATTAATTAATAATCGGACTTTTTTTCAAGTGGCGCCCGTGTTTGATCGTCTTCTCGTACCTCGTCCCATCGTTTGTCTGGATACAGTTCGCATTAATGCTACAGTCAAAGGTATACCCACTCCGAGGGTCACGTGGAATTGGGGTTCTGCGTTTTTGGTCTCGATAATCAGTTCTTCCGTGGATTCGGACGGAATCACTTCGTTTGTGGAGTCGTCTCTCGTACTAGAAAACGTACGAAGAGCTGACGATAATATTTGCGTGACGGCGGACAACGGCGTGTCTCCATCGCGTCAGAAATGCTTCAAACTGAACGTCACATGTAAGAAGTAGCGAGAGCATGCCGTACCGGCTCTAATACAGTACCCCCTTGGGCTCTATTGGGAAGTGGGGCTTTATTGGTGAGTGGAGACTATTATTTCAATTAATTTCTAAAAAATCGATTTCTACAAAATGGGCCGAGATTAGACCGACCCAATTCATTTCAGTACCCCGGGGACTTTATTAGAACCTGGAGCTCCTTTTTTCTAATGGAGAGTGGGGCGCCTATTAGAGCTGGTACCGTATAGGCCTGACGTGTCTAGCAATCGAACGATTTAGGCGACATTAATCCACCTCGCGTCGAACTCGACGATAGGACCGAATCTTCATTGTCCCTTCGAATCTCCGACTATTCCCGCTTGCCAACCACCGAGTACTTTATCACCTACTGGCCATCCAATAGCCCAGCGAAAAATCTCACAATAGAGCGAAATCCCAGTGGTCAAACGCGCGTCGATCTCATTGATCTAGATTCGAGCACGATCTATAACGTACGAGTGACGAGAAATTACACGTATTATAGTCAGCCCGTCGACGGCGTCTTTGCCACGTTGGAGGAACGCGATTGCGTGCCGACTCTTCGACGACAGGACGCCGAATCGTCGACGCTGACAATCAGCTGGTCGTACGTCTGCGAGGGAAGTCGAACGCTGAAGGAGATCGCTTCGTATTTGATCGTTTATGAGAGCTCGAATGACTATCGTCGATTCAGCGTGGATAAAAGCGTCATAGAGTACAGTTTCGACGATTTGTTTAGCAATGTGGCGTATAATTTTTCGGTGACGGCTGTCGCTCGCGACGGGGCGGTGAGACCGTCGAATATTCTGACTGTATACGTCGAGAAAAATCGCGGGAACGAAGTGACCGGTGCTGTAGGAAGCCTAGTAGCGGTATTCGTCCTTCTTGGTTTACTTGTCGTCGCTTTGGGACTCGTTGCTCTCTACTTGCTCTGCTACATTAAAAGGTAGGCCCCTAGAAATTAAATTCTCGAATTTTTCCCTGTTTGGTTCGTGTATATATAGGCTCAAGAAGCGGAGTCGAGAGAACGGTTCTTCGGTGGAAATGCACTCAAGTCGAATTTACGAAGAAGCGAAAAAGAACGTGTACCATCTTGGCCAAGAAGACACCAAGCGTTTGAGCGCTGAATACGCACAGATATCATAACGTTGAACGATTCTCTTTGCCGCGGCTTGTAGATTAGATTCGTTGTCATTTTTCTTTCTCTTTCTTATAAAGTCCTATAGCTCGTTCAAACACGTGACGAACGTTCCAGCTAGTTTTCTCTTTCACAAATCGCAACAGTAAGGATGCGACGCTGCGGACTCTCCAAGGAAACAACGTTCTGCTCAACTGCTATCGCTCATATTATAACCGAAACCAAAGACCGTTCTGGCAAGAAACAGACAGACAACAACCCTTTATGCAAGCACTCAACGAGCCCTTGTTGGCTCTTTTTTCTGGCAGAATCACGCTAGAATTGAAAAACGTTTCCAAAGCCTTAAATGGATCCTCGTATCGATTCCTAACCGTCCTTATTTTTATAGTGGCTGGCTAACGATTCTCGTCGGGGGTGCGTGCTTTCACTTCGAGATGAAACTAGCATCACCAACATATTTTTCGTTTTGATACATAAGCTCAGCTTCACTTGCGAGAATAAGAGTGCTGCTGCTTGCAGGAAAATTGGTCAAACGTTGGAAAAACCGCGCGAATTTCGTAGTGGCTTTCCTCTGCCCAACGTAACCGTGGAAAAACTCGGCGTCTAGTCAGCGGCGAGACTTCCGCTCGTAGATTTAGACAAATTGACGTTCAACGCCGTGAGGTTAGAAGATAGAGGCGTCTGTAGCCCTAATGTTGATGATATGACGAGAATTATTTTTGCGTTTGTGACGTACGTTGGGTGCTGTTGGCTGCAACGTGGTTGCTATTCTAAAAAGGCCTGGTCTTTATGAACAAGCCGGAAGTGGTCGGGATGACTTGGGACATTTTTCTAGGTTAGTGAAGGACGCATTGTGGAACGGAAGTCTTTGAGTCATTATAATTCTGGAAATCCCGAATTGAAGCTCAATCGTCTCTACGAAGCGAGGGGAGAGTCTGGAGGAGGGCGAAAAGACGGAATTTCTCGAGTCCGAGTACATTCAAGTCGCCTGATAGAGAATCTTTTGCTTCAATTTGAATGCATCGTGGGTTATAGTGGGGCAGAAGAAAAGGGTTTTTGTAGGGTAGAAGGATCGTTATGGAAGCATGGAGCGCACCTGAGTGAATGATAACGTAGGGAAAATGACTTTGGAACTCTACCTTACAACTCTTGGTCTTGGAGATCTTCGGCGTTTTCTCCAGAGTGATCGACGGTCTCGATCTCCTGAAGGCGTTGTGGGTTAGGAGACAGCGAAGAAATGACAAATAGACATCAGCGCACCTGAATCGCTAGTGGACGAACGGCCAAAGCGATCCGCGTTCTCCGCAGACATCGACAAATCGCCAACCTCTTCTGACGACATACGGGGTTTGTTCTAATTTATTGTACCTTCGACGCTTAAAAAAAGAAGAGCTAGTCGAGAATGATAAAAGCGTGCATACTGACAAATAATCAACAATCAATAGCTAAACAGAAATTGATACACAACGACAATTTCCTGCTACCGAAAAGAGACAGAGAAAACGAAATTGAATTAAAGCGTTTATTTGTTCGAATACACAGCCAGCTCGAACAGATTAAATCGATACGCTTCGTTTGAAAAGTATCTGCACACTTTGAAGTGAAGACCTTGACTCGGATTCAATTTTTTTTGGTACAGTTCATGTGTTAATGAATTTGTGCTAACATACATAATTTCTGACGTATAATTTGGATGAATTTCAAGGCGAACGTTCCAGGTAGTTGTAGATGATTGTGGTGCATCGATAGCGTTACTATAGGTGTCGCTACATGTGCTAACTGCATCAATGCCGAAGGAAGCATAAATAGAGTTTGGAGTCTCTTGCCAGACACCCAAGCAGTAATTGCCGTCGCAGATATGAAGAATCGGAGCACTGTAGCTGCCCGGATGCGCAAAGAAAAAGCCAATCTGAATGGAGTAAGCTTGATCGTCATTTAGAACTCCAGCTTCAAACAATTTGACCTTTGACACAGTGTAGTATCAAAATGCCAGTCTATATACTGTATATCGCATGTGTAAATTAGCTACTTACTTTAAACAATACACTGTAGGTTGCTGCAGAACCAGTAGAGAATTCGATATTTTGTGCGGACACCGAAGATGGCGTCTCCATAAAAGTCGCGTGAGTTTGTAGCCAAAGAGGAGACATGTAGCGATAGAGTAATAGCGCCGAACTCGAAACGCTCTGTCATGTGTCAATCATAGGAAAACAAACTAAGAGTGAATCTTATATGAATATGTTTACCTGGCTCGGAGTTGATGCGGACACGGCGGATGCTGGAGGAGGAGGGTCCGTCTGAACGTGCGTGGACCTTCATTTAGTCGTATAAAACAACGGTAATAACTTACCGATTCTCCGTCGCTAGATGCGTTATTTTGAAGTTGAATGTAGTCGTCAATTGAAAGACATACAGTGGGCTCCGATGACCGAACAGCGGAATTGCCTCCTGTACACTCAGCTGACGCAGATTCAAGCCAGGAACTTAAAACAATGACCACTAGCAAAAAGGACGACGTCATTTTCTGAGTACTGTCCGTAGAAGCCACTGCAGGACCAGGATGTTACAAAAGAGGCAAAGTCGGACATTTATATAGGGCTCGTGGTTGCTACGATCACCTCCCGAATGTCCCTTGCACCTGTCAGTTACATTATGAAGGGCGCGTTTGTTTTACGTCTTCATCTCCTCCTATCTACGAAATTATTTATCTCACTTTTGACCTAAAGAAGGCGGCAAAGCCCCAGCGAGTATTAAAAACATGCATACGCATGAAAATCGTGGTCTCCTGTACCGTTCTCCGAAATTACTTCCACGCCCAGTAATGAAAAAGGTAAACGACTCCGCACACCTCAATCGCCTTTTCTCAAGACTTGATTCGATTAGTTCGTTAGGTACATAAGAGTCACTATGACTATGCATGGCTTTGGAGACATACCATAATTAAGTGAAGAGGCAGCGATGCACTTGTATGGCGACTGGCGCTCAAAAATAGAAAACAAATGAATGAATGAATGAATGAATGAATGAATGAATGAATCACTGAATGAATAAATGCCGTTGTGTCTGCCAATAATGCTTTATACATGCACAGAATGAGCCTGGTGCATGTGTCTAATAAGATCCGCCGTGCTCTACAACCAATAGGAGCCTCCCTTGGTTGCACAGTACCTTCCACGCTTCGTTCGTCAATCTCTCTTTACATTCGTTCATTCTGATCGATGACGTGTTTGGATTTGTGACGCTTCGTGTGCTCCTAGGGGAAAAAGGTTTACTATACAAGAAGGAAGTGGGCGGAATTTCTTTTCTCGTTTGGATGAGACGATCCTGTCAAGCCGGAATTGAAGCGAAACCGCCTCTAAGAAGCGAGAGGAAGTCTGCTAGAGAGTCCAGAGAGCGAGATAATTTAATTTCTTGAGTCTGAGTTGGTCCGAATCTTGTCATAATCAGGACGGGATTTTCGCCGAGACTCCTACTCAATTTCTGTACGAATTTTTGGCACCCAGATGTCCCTTACAGAAAAATAAGGACGGAACTTCTTCTAGGTTAGCAAAAAAGCACTTTGGGCCGAAGCCTTTGGGACGAGTCCTCCTGGAAGTCCTGAATCGGCTCTACGGGTCTTCTGCCAGCTGGTCGTACGTCTGCGAGGGAAGCCGAACGTTCAAAGAGATCGCTTCGTTTATGAGAGCTGGAATGACTATCGTCGATTCAGCGTGGATAGAAGCGTTTCGACGTTTTGTTTAGCAATGTGGCGTATATTTTTTCGGTGACGGCTGTCACTCGCAATGTGGCGGGGAGAACGTCGAAAATTCTGACTGTATCCGTTAAGAAAAACGGCGCGGAAGAAATGACTGGTGTCACAGTAGGCCGGCCCATTAAAGGCATTCGTCCTTCTTGGTTTTGGGACTCGTTGCTCTCCATATACTTGCTCTGCTATATTAGAAGGTAGGTCCTAGAAGTTAAATTCTCGAGCTTTTTGTCTCGGTACCTGAGTACCGAGACATAGTTTTTGGGTATGAAAAGTTTTACTAATCGGTCTGCCGGAAAAGTGGTCGGTGGTACGCTGTCGTGACCGCGTCCGTCAGGTGTCCGATGGATTGTAGTTGTGCACCTGGGTATTTGTTAGGGTCCTTGTCTTTTAGTTTCGGAGAAATTTGGGTCCTTTCGTGAAACAGGATGTGACGTCACAGAGTTTGGAATGCTCGTTTGCATCTAATTACCAGGCTTCTTGATGTGGAGGGTGGATACGTTTCCGCCTTCCCAGAGAAGTTTGGAATGCTCGTTTGCATCTAATTACCGGGCTCCTGGTCATGTTTTCGGTACACCCGTTGTAACAATGCGCTTACCTTTCGGTTTTTTCAAGGACGTGCCGATGTGCGTTTGCGGCGTTCGGTTTGTTGTTCCGGAGCTTGGGCAAAGTGATGAAAACTGACATAAGAAATATGTAAGGGATATGTGCCCGTGTCTGTGGGGCTTGCTTAGGTACTGATCGCCCTTCATTATTTAATTCTATGCGCGAGGGGCCTGGGAGATGGCGTTGTGTCCGTCGCTGCAGCAGTTGAAGCCACGCTAAGGAGCTCAGCATTGTGACTCGCTGAAATGAGCGATGTGAATGCGGTGTTTTGTCTAGACGTGGTAGGGAGGCGTGAAGGTATCAATTTTCCATTTCTTGTGGGAGCGGGGTAAGTCGCCTAAATGCTCACCATGGTAACAGTCAAAATAAGCGAAACGCCTCTCTACCGTAGTCAAAATACCACGCGCCTCATTTGCCGCTCATTCAGAGTCAGCTAGTCACGCTTGCTGTACTGCTCATCATAGCCTCTGCTGCTGCAGAAATGAACGCTCCGACATCGCCGCCCATGATAGAATTTTTGAGCAACCTGAAGTACCTAACCAAGCCTTCGACAGACAAAAATATCTCTGCCATATTCATTCTTTCAGTTCCAACCACTTCCCCCATGCCCAAGGAAGAACCAAATGCCGCAAACGATAAGGGCATAGATCGGCACAGAAAAGAACTGAAAGGTATACTTCCAAATTTCTGTGACATTCAGTAGGCAGTAAATTTACTGGGCAGTAATTCACTGGGCTGTAATTTACTGGGCAGTAAATTTACTAGGCAGCAATTTACTAAGCAGTAAATTTACTGGGCAGTAATTTACTAGGCAGTAAATTTATTGGGCAGTAATTTATTAGGCAGTAAATTTACTGAGCAGAAATTTACTAGACAGTAAATTTACTGAGCAGTAATTTACTAGGCAGTAAATTTACTGCGCAGTAATTTACTAGGCAGTAAATTTACTCTGCAGTAATTTACTAGGCACTAAATTTACTGGGCAGTAATTTACTAGGCAGTAAATTTACTGGGCAGTAATTCACTGGGCTGTAATTTACTGGGCAGTAAATTTACTAGGCAGCAATTTACTAAGCAGTAAATTTACTTGGCAGTAATTTACTAGACAGTAAATTTACTGAGCAGTAATTTACTAGGCAGTAAATTTACTGCGCAGTAATTTACTAGGCAGTAAATTTACTCTGCAGTAATTTACTAGGCACTAAATTTACTGGGCAGTAATTTACTAGGCAGTAAATTTACTGGGCAGTAACTTACTAGGCAGTAAATTTACTGGGCAGTAATTTACTAGGCACTAAATTTACTGGGCAGTAACTTACTAGGCAGTAAATTTACTGGGCAGTAATTTACTGGGTAATAAATTTACTCAGCAGTAAATTTACTAGGCAGTCATTTACTAGGCAGTAAATTTACTGGGCAGTAATTTACTAGGCAGTAAATTTACTGAGCAGTAATTTACTAGGCAGTAAATTTACTGGGCAGTAAATTACTAGGCAGTAAATTTACTGGGCAGTAATTTACTAAGCAGTAAATTTACTGAGCAGAAATTTACTCGTCAGTAATTTACTGGACAGTAAATTTACTCAGCAGTACATTTACTAAGCAGTAAATTTACTGGGCAGTAATTTACTAGGCAGTAAATTTACTGAGCAGTAATTTACTAGGCACTAAATTTACTGGACAGTAATTTACTAGTCAGTAAATTTACTGGGCAGTAATTTACTAGGCAGTAAATTTACTGAACAGAAATTTACTAGGCAGTAAATTTACTGGGCAGTAATTTACTAGGCAGTAAATTTACTGAGCAGAAATTTACTAGGCAGTAAATTTACTGGGCAGTATTTTACTAGGCAGTAAATTTACTCAGCAGTAAATTTACTAGGCAGTAATTTACTAGGCAGTAAATTTACTGGAAAGTAAATTTACTCTGCAGTAATTTACTAGGCACTAAATTTACTAGGCAGTAAATTTACTAGGCAGTAATTTACTAGGCAGTAAATTTACTGGGCAGTAATTTACTGGGCAGTAAATTTACTCAGCAGTAAATTTACTAGGCAGTAATTTACTAGGCAGTAAATTTACTAGGAAGTAAATTTACTCTGCAGTAATTTACTAGGCACTAAATTTACTAGGCAGTAAATTTACTAGGCAGTAATTTACTAGGCAGTAAATTTACTGGGCAGTAATTTACTAGGCAGTAAATTTACTGGGCAGTAATTTACTGGGCAGTAAATTTACTCAGCAGTAAATTTACTAGGCAGTAATTTACTAGGCAGTAAATTTACTGGGCAGTAAATTACTAGGCAGTAAATTTACTGAGCAGAAATTTACTAGGCAGTAAATTTACTGGGCAGTAATTTATTGGGCAGTTAATTTACTCAGCAGTAAATTTACTAGGCAGTAATTTACTAGGCAGTAAAATTACTGGGCAGTAAATTACTAGGCAGTAAATTTACTAAGCAGAAATTTACTAAGCAGTAAATTTACTGGGCAGTAATTTACTAGGCAGTAAATTTACTCTGCAGAAATTTACTGGTCAGTAATTTACTGGACAGTAAATTTACTCAGCAGTAAATTTACTAAGCAGTAAATTTACTGGGCAGTAATTTACTAGGCAGTAAATTTACTGAGCAGTAATTTACTAGGCACTAAATTTACTGGACAGTAATTTACTAGTCAGTAAATTTACTGGGCAGTAATTTGCTAGGCAGTAAATTTACTGAACAGAAATTTACTAGGCAGTAAATTTACTGGGCAGTATTTTACTAGGCAGTAAATTTACTGGGCAGTAATTTACTAGGCAGTAAATTTACTCAGCAGTAAATTTACTAGGCAGTAATTTACTAGGCAGTAAATTTACTGGGAAGTAAATTTACTCTGCAGTAATTTACTACGCAGTAAATTTACTAAGCAGAAATTTACTAGGCAGTAAATTTACTGGGCAGTAATTTACTAGGCAGTAAATTTACTCTGCAGTAATTTACTAGGCACTAAATTTACTAAGCAGTAATTTACTAGGCAGTAAATTTACTGGGCAGTAATTTACTGGGTAGTAAATTTACTCAGCAGTAAATTTACTAGGCAGTCATTTACTAGGCACTAAATTTACTGGGCAGTAATTTACTAGGCAGTAAATTTACTGGGCAGTAATTTACTGGGCAGTAATTTACTGGGCAGTAAATTACTAGGCAGTAAATTTACTGAGCAGAAATTTACTGGTCAGTAATTTACTGGACAGTAAATTTACTCAGCAGTAAATTTCCTTTCAGTAAATTTACTGGGCAGTAATTTACTAGGCACTAAATTTACTGGACAGTAATTTACTAGTCAGTAAATTTACTGGGCAGTAATTTACTAGGCAGTAAATTTACTGGGCAGTAATTTACTAGGCAGTAAATTTACTGAGCAATAATTTACTAGGCAGTTAATTTACTGAGCAGTAATTTATTAGGCAGTAAATTTACTTTTCTACTAGTAATTTACTTGGCAGTAAATTTACTGGGCAGTAATTAACTACGCAGTAAATTTACTTAGGTTTTTTTACTAGGCAGTAAATTTACTGGGCAGTAATTTCCTAGTTTGTAAATTTACTGCGCAGTAATTTACTAGGTATTAAATTTACTGTGCAGTACTTTACTAGGCAGTAAATTTACTGGGCTGTAATTTACTGGGCAGTAATTTACTAGGTAGTAAATTTACTAAGTCGTAAATTTGCTGGGCAGTAATTTACTGGGTAGTAAATTTACTGGGCAGTGATTTACTAGGTAGTAAATTTACTGGGCAGTAAATTACTAGGTAGACAAACCGAGACATTTTTCCAAACAAAAACTTGTTGCTGTTTGGTTTGTGTAGGCTCAAGAAGCGGAGTCGAGAGAAGGGTTCTTCGGTGAAAATGCAATTGAGTCGATTTTACGAAGAAGCGAAAAGGCCGAGAAGACCTCAAGCGATCGAGCGCTGAATACGCACAGATACGAACGATTCTCTTATTCGCGGCTTGTAGATTAGATTCGTTGTCATTTTCTCTCTTTCTTAAAAACTTCCATAGCTCGTTAATTCGAACACGTGACGTTCCAGTTAGTTTTCTCTTTCAAGTCGCAAGACATGTTTTGGGCATTAGGGCTCGTCGTCTGGGGCTTGAGTGTTAAAAATAAAACCAAGTTTTTGTCTGCCTGTTTGCGCTCTCAGCGTCACGTAGCAGCAAAGTCTCGACAGTCAGGACGCGACGCTGTGGACTCTCTAAGGAAACGACGTTCTGCTCAACTGCGATCGCTCATATAACCGAAACCTCAGACCGTGATGGCAAGAAACATCGCCTAGCGGACAGACAACAACTCTTTATGCAAGCACTCAACGAGCCCTCGATCGTGGGCTTTTTTCTGGCAGAATCACGCTAGAATTGAAAAAAGTTTTCCAAGTCTTACAGGGATCCTCGTATCGGTGCTACACTCCTAGCAGTTCGTCTTTTGAAAGTGGCTGGCTAACGATTCTCGTCGGGTTCTGACTATACCACCACCAAACGTATTTTCGTATCTAAAGATAAACTCAGCTTCACTTGCGAGAAGAAGAGTGCTGCCACTAAAATCGGTCAAACATAGGAAAAACCGTGCGAATTTCTCAGTGGCCTGCCTCTGCCCAACGTCGCCCTGTAAAAACTCGGCGCCCAGTCAGCGATTCAATAGCCCAGAAAACAATCTCACAATAGAAAGAGATCCCAATGGTCAAACGAAAGTTATCTAATCGGTCTAGATCCCAGCATGACCTACAACGTACATGTATTTAATTATATAGTCAACTCCGTG
Organism: Oscarella lobularis; assembly: GCF_947507565.1. Taxonomy (NCBI): domain Eukaryota; kingdom Metazoa; phylum Porifera; class Homoscleromorpha; order Homosclerophorida; family Oscarellidae; genus Oscarella; species Oscarella lobularis. The sequence goes on from NC_089175.1 coordinate 3,262,494, forward strand.
GACGGCGCCTTCGCCACGTTGGACGAAAACGATTGTGTGGCGACTCTTCGACAACAGGAAGCCAAATCTCCGACGCTGACAATCAGCTGGTCGTATCACGTCTGCGAGGGAAGCCGGGCGTTGAAGGAGATCTCTTCCTATGTTGTGTACGAATGACTATCGTCGATTTGACGTGGAGAAGAGCGTCATCGAGTACAGATTTATCGATACGACGTACACGTATAACTTCTTTAGTGACGGCAGTCGTTCGGGATGTATGGGGCGCTAAGAACGTCGAAGATTCTGTATCAGTCGAGAAAAATCGCGACAAAGTGACTGCGACTGTCGTAGTGAGCCTATATATAGCGGATTTCGTCGTTCTTGGTTTTCTGGACTTGCTCTGCTGTACTACAGTAAAAGGTAGGCCCTAAAAGCTTAATTCTTGATTTTTTCGCTGTTTGGTTTATGTAGGGCTCAAGGCGGGCCGGGCGTCGAGACAATGGTTGTTCGGCGGTGAAATGCAATCGAGTCCTTGACGAAGCGTTGCACCATCAGCGGATTTCCAGCGCCGAATATCACAGTGCAAAAAATAAGTGGGCCGGCATCGTCTCTTCCCTTGGCAAATCGGTCTGGCTTGACGTTCCGTGCCGTAGCACTGGAAGACAGAGGGGTTTACACAATAACTAGTAAGAATATCCTAGAAGAGAAACGAGTCAACGTTTCAGTACAACTTGGAGTCGATATCTGTGGTAAGAAGCAGCAAGTTGCACGAGTTTTTGTATATAGTATCTGTTCTACTGTCAGTAGCACCCACGGCGGCTAGAATCTTTATTCCAGATGCCACTGTTTGTTTCAACTTGGCTATTATCAACTACACAGTGAAGGGAAATCCGGCCCCAAGAGTCACGTGGAGTCAACTCTTTGGAGAGCGCGCTTTCGCTGTCAATCGTTCATCCATTGAATCGGACGGAATCACTTCAACTGTAATGTCAACGCTAGAAATTCGAACAGAACAGAATGACAGCCGCCGTCAAAGTTTAACTTGCGTGGAGGCAGAAAATGGAGCTATCTCAATCACTAGCACTAAAATGTGCTTTATGATTAATGCCAAATGTAAGAACTCCGTTGTAAAAGAGTTGAGGATTTCGTTTGATAGTTGATTATATTTAATTAAGGTATTCCTGATGCTCCGAATGTGAAAAAAGAAAAGGTGACAAATACGTCAGTCACTTTGAATATCACCGAGCCAAAACATGATGACAAAAGCAACATTACTCACTACAGCATTAGCATTTCTAATGCGAACGAGCAGAAGATCTTAAACGTGTCGAGGACCGTTGTGGTAACTGAAGCGTTGGTGCCAGGTCTATTACCGAACACTGGCTACACCGTTGTTGTTGCTGCGGTGAACGGCATTGGTGTGGGAAACTTTTCCCGCGCCTTGAATGTGCAAACTGCAGGTTCATTTTCTCTAGTGATATCGGCAGATATATATAGGCTTATGCTTTAGATCGTCCCAAGAGAGTCAAAACGATAGATTTACGGGTACTTTGCAATGAAGTTTCAGTTACTTTCGAGGAAATAGACAACAACAGCGGACCGGCCATAGCATATTACGTTTTTTACAGGCAACAAGGCACCAACGTATTTGAAAGGAAGAAGAGTGCAACAAAGTCTGCGAGTATTATTGGACAGGATGAAAAAACAACATATTTGCTACAGCTCCAAGTTGAAAATGAGTACGGCAGAAGCGATCTGTCCAGAGAATTCTCCGTAACGACTGACTCGTGTGGTATCAGTGAATATGCAAATATATAAAACTGGTAAGGTATTCATTGTTGCAATTATGTAGGGCTTGCTACAGGTGCAGTCAGGCAGTGTCAGTGGAAGTGAAGCAATAATAATTTTAGTTATTGTTGTTGCGGTTGTTGTGATTAAACGAAAACCCAAGCCCAATGGTAAGTGCTCACAAGAGCATTTGATTCTTATTTGCTCGTAACATGAATTAATTATTTAATTAAGATGATCCGTCGTCTCGCAAAGAAGAGAAAATGGCAGATTTGAGGAAAGGCGCTGGCGCGCACGACTTTCAAATGCACTCAAATCGTCTTTATGGAGAAGCAAAAATATCGAGAAAGCGACCTGATCAAATGCCACCTGATCAAATGCCACCTGATCCTCGTCCTGATCCCGCTTATGAAGACGTTGTTTAGCACTGTAATGTCTGTACTCAAATAGCAACGTCTCTATTAGGGTGGTCTTCGCCTTTTACCTTGCTAGAGTACGTAGTTGGTCTTTGGATAGTTCGAATAGATCTTCTCTTGTCAATGTAGCGTAAACACGTGACGTGCCAGTCGTGCCTCGTTTAGTTTTCTCTTTCAAATCGCAAGACATGTTTTGGGCGCTTGGGCGTTAAAGGTAAAACCAACTTTTCGTCTGCTTGTTTGCGCTATCAGCGTCACGTAGCAGCAAAGCGGCAAGAATTGGCTCTCGACGGTCAGGAAGCGACCCTGTGGACTCTCCAAAGAAACGACGTTCTGCTCAACTGCTATGGCTCATATAACCGAAACCGAGGACCGTTCTGGAGAGAAAGATTACCCAACGGACAGACAACAAACCTTTATTCAAGCACTCAACAAGCCCTCGTGGGCTTTTTGTCTGGCAGAATCACGCTAGAATTGAAAAACGTTTCTCAATCCTTAAACGGATCCTCGTATCAGTGCTACATTCCTAGCAGTTGGCCTTTTACAAGTGGCTGGCTAACGATTCTCGTCGGGGGTGCGTGCTTTCACTTGGGGATGGGACTAGCATCACCAACATATTTTTCGTTTCAATATAGATAAGCTCAGCTTCACTTGCGAGAATAAAAGTGCTGCTGCTTGCACAAAAATTGGTCAAACATTGAAAAAACCGTGCGAATTTCGTAGTGGCCTGCCTCTGCCCAACGTCACCGTGGAAAAACTCGGCGCCCAATCAGCGGCGAGAGTCCCGCTCGTAGATTTAGACAAACTAACTTTCAACGCGGTGAGGTTAGAAGATAGAGGCGTCTATCGCGTCAGAGCTAAAAACGTTTTGGAGGAGACAATCGTCGACGTGGCGATTCGACCCGAAATCGATATCTGCAGTGAGCGAACGCGAAACCTTTTGAATCACGCCTCTATATTTCCATTTCTACGCAGTGGCTCCGGTGCCGGGTCGCCTTTCGATTCACGACCCCGTCGACTGTCATCGAACGACGTTTATTAACTATACGGTGACGGGAATACCGACGCCGGAAATTCGGTGGCGTCCTCGCTTGAAGGGGCGTACGGTCGTCGAACGTACGATCCTCACGAAAGCGTCGAATCGAATCACGTCGATTGCGACGTCGACGATGGAGCTGCACGACGTGAAGAGGAGCGACGGCGACGTGCAATTTTGCATCGACGCCGACAACGGAGTCTCGCCGCTTTCGTCAACGTGCTTCAGGATCAATATCACGTGTAAGAGAATGGGTTGGGTGTCGGTGGTGCGTTCCGGTTTGGGGTTTAATTGATTGTTCTGGTTTTTTCAACGAGATCATATTACGTGTAAGGAAATCGTTGAATGCCTTACGTTTTCGGTGGTGAACGTGTTAAAATATCTGTTTGGTGTTTTTCGAAACGAAGGCTAACGAATCTCAATATCTAGTGACTAGAAATCTCTTGTCTCTGGAGGTTTCGTTTCTTATAAAGAGAAACGTTTGACTAATTGCTCTGGGTCTTTGATACCATGGTCAATTCAAACCAGTGTCACATGAAATGAAAATCTGGTCTAACGCAATTTTTCTGTTGATCTGTTTCAGGTGATTTCGATGCGCCTCGAATTTTCCTTAATGACCAGACGTCCAATTCGCTTACATTCCTCATTCCAGACGAGCGCGACGACAAAAATCGATTGCGTGCGACCGAGTACATCGTATCCTACTGGCGAAAAACGAACGCTAACGAGTCGCAAACAATCGCCTACGACAAACGCTCCGACAGACCGACATACGTCCAAATAACCGCCCTAGAGCCGGACACACTCTATACGATCGAATTGACGGCACGAAACGGACGCTATCTAAGCGAATCGTTTGTCGGCGACTTCTCCACGCTAAGAACGGACGACTGCGTGCCTCGTCTCCGTCTCACCGAGTTGCCCCAGTCGCGAGACGTCCTACGAGCGAACTGGGACTACGTCTGCGAAGGAAGTGAGCCGCTGAAACGAGTCACCTCGTACGCTATCGACTACGAGTGCAACGCGTGCGTCGTCGTCGAATATCGCGTTCGACTTCGACGTGATCAGAACCAATACGACTTCCGTAATCTGCGTTTGAACGTGGACTATAATTTCACGCTGACGGTCGTCACTCGAACGGGAGTGGGGAAGAAATCCGACACGGTAACGAGGAGAATAAGACCGACCCAATTCATTTCAGACTATTCTAATACTACCCCGGGACTTTATTAGAACCTGGAGCTCCTTTTTTCTAATGAAGAGTGGGGCACGTATTAGAGCTGGTACCGTATAGGCCTGACGTGTCTAGCAATCGAACGATTTAGGCGACATTAATCCACCTCGCGTCGAACTCGACGATAGGACCGAATCTTCATTGTCCCTTCGAATCTCCGACAATTCCCGCTTGCCAACCACCGAGTACTTTATCACCTACTGGCCATCCAATAGCCCAGCGAAAAATCTCACAATAGAACGAAATCCCAGTGGTCAAACGCGCGTCGATCTCATAGATCTAGATCCGAGCACGATCTATAACGTACGAGTGGCGAGAAATTACACGTATTATAGTCAGCCCGTCGACGGCGTCTTTGCCACGTTGGAGGAACGCGATTGCGTGCCGACTCTTCGACGACAGGACGCCGAATCGTCGACGCTGACAATCAGCTGGTCGTACGTCTGCGAGGGAAGTCGAACACTGAAGGAGATCGCTTCGTATTTGATCGTTTATGAGAGCCCGAATGACTATCGTCGATTCGGCGTGGATAAAAGCGTCATAGAGTACAGTTTCGACGATTTGTTTAGCAATGTGACGTATAATTTTTCGGTGACGGCTGTCGCTCGCGACGGGGCGGTGAGAACGTCGAATATTCTGACTGTATACGTCGAGAAAAATCGCGGGAACGAAGTGACTGGTGCTGTAGGAAGCCTAGTAGCGGTATTCGTCCTTTTTGGTTTTCTTGTCGTCGCTTTGGGACTCGTTGCTCTCTACTTGCTCTGCTACATTAAAAGGTAGGCCCCTAGAAATGAAATTCTCGAATTTTTCCCTGTTTGGTTCGTGTATATATAGGCTCAAGAAGCGGAGTCGAGAGAACGGTTCTTCGGTGGAAATGCACTCGAGTCGAATTTACGAAGAAGCGAAAAAGAATGTGTGCCATCTTGGCCAAGAAGACAACAAGCGTTCGAGCGCTGAATACGCACAGATATCATAACGTTGAACGATTCTCTTTGCCGCGGCTTGTAGATTAGATTCGTTGTCATTTTTCTTTCTCTTTCTTAAAAAGTCCTATAGCTCGTTCGAACACGTGACGAACGTTCCAGCTAGTTTTCTCTTTCACAAATCGCAAGACATGTTTTGGGCATTAGGGCTTGTCGTCTGGGGCTTGGGCATTAAAAAGGTAAAACTAAGTTTTCGCTTGCCTGTTTGCGCTCTCAGCGTCACGTATGGCAGCAGCAAAGCGGTAAGAATTGGCTCTCGACAGTAAGGATGCGACGCTGCGGACTCTCCAAGGAAACAACGTTCTGCTCAACTGCTATCGCTCATATTATAACCGAAACCAAAGACCGTTCTGGCAAGAAACAGACAACAACCCTTTATGCAAGCACTCAACGAGCCCTTGTTGGCTTTTTTTCTGGCAGAATCACGCTAGAATTGAAAAACGTTTCCAAAGCCTTAAATGGATCCTCGTATCGATTCCTAGCCGTCCTTATTTTTATAGTGGCTGGCTAACGATTCTCGTCGGGGGTGCGTGCTTTCACTTCGAGATGAAACTAGCATCATTTTTCGTTTTGATATCGATAAGCTCAGCTTCACTTGCGAGAATAAGAGTGCTGCTGCTTGCACGAAAATTGGTCAAACGTTGGAAAAACCGCGCGAATTTCGTAGCGGCTTTCCTCTGCCCAACGTAACTGTGGAAAAACTCGGCGTCCAGTCAGCGGCGAGAGTTCCGCTCGTAGATTTAGACAAATTGACGTTCAACGCCGTGAGGTTAGAAGATAGAGGCGTCTCTAGCCCCTAATGTTGATGATATGACGTTTGTGACGTACGTTGGGTGTGCTGTTGGCTGCAACGTGGTTTGCTATTCTAAAAAGGCCTGGTCTTTATGAACAAGCCGCAAGTGGTCGGGATGACTTGGGACATTTTCTAGGTTAGTGAAGACGCATTGTGGAACGAAGTCTTTGAGTCATTATAATTCTGGAAATCCCCGATTTGAAGCTCAATCGTCTCTACGAAGCGAGAGGAAATCTTCTGGAGAGTCTGGAGGAGGGCGAAAAGACTCGAGTCCGAGTGCATTCAAGTGGCTTGATAGAGATTTTTTGCTTCAGTTTGAATGCATTGGTGATGGGACAGAATGAAAGGGTTTTTGTAGGTAGAAGGATTGTTTTGGAAGAATAGAGCGCACCCGAGTGAATGGTAATGTAGGGAAGGTGACTTTGGAACTCTACCTTACAACTCTTGGCCTTGGAGGAGATCTTCGGCGTTCTTTTCCCCGAGTGACGGTCTCTTGAAGGCGTTGAGGGTTAGGAGACAGCAAAGGAATGACATATATACATCAGCGCACCGATAGTGAACGAACGGCCAAAGCGATCCGCGTTCTCCGCAGACATCCCTTCTGACCACATACGGGGTTTGTTCTAAATAAAGCCGTCGAGTTTGTAATGAAGCGTTTAATTGTTCGAATACACAGACAGCTCGAACAGATGAAATTGATACGTTTCGACTGTTTGCTCTCTGCACACTCTAAAGTGAAGACCTTGACTCAGCTTCAATTTTTGACTGTACTCGTGTGTCGATGAAACTGTGCTAACGTACGTAATTCCTGTCGTAGAATTGGGATTAATTTCAAGGCGAAAGTTCCAGTTAGTTGTAGATGATTGTGGTGCAGTGATGAGGTCACCAACGGTGCCGCTACAAGCGCTAACTGAATCAATGTCCCAGGTAGCATAGGCCCACTGTGGATTTTGGACAATAAAACCAGCGCAGTAATTGCCGTCGCAGAATTGAAGATACGGATCACTGCTGCCCGGATTCGAAAAAAAGAAGCCAATCTGAATGGCGTAGGCTTTATCGTCATCTAGAACTCCAGCTTCAATCAATTTGACCTTTGACAAAGTATAGTATCAAAATGCCAGTCTCTCCCGTTTTAAATAAGCTACTTACTCTAAACAATACACCCAACTCCGTTGATCCAGCACCGAATTCGATTGTTTGTGCAGACACCGAAGATGGTGTCTCCGTAAAATTCGCGTGAGTTTGTAGCCAACGAGGAGATATGTAGCGATAGAGTAGTAACGCCGAACTCGAAACACTCTGTCGTGTTTCGATCATAGGAAAACAAAGCCAGAGTGAACCTTGTATGGATGTTTACCTGGCTCGGGGTTGACGCGGACAGGGCGGATGTTGGAGGAGGAGCGTCCGTCTGAACGTGCATGGGCTTATAATTTCTTTAGTCGTATCAAACGACGGAAATAACTCACCGATTCCCCGTCGCTGGATGCGTCTTTTTGAAGTTGAATGTAGTCGTCAACTGAAAGGCACACAGTGGGTTCCGATGACGGCACAGATAAAACGGAATTGCCTCCTGTACGCTCAGCTGATGCAGATCCTGGACAGGAAATTGAAACAATGACCTCTAGCAACAAGGACGGCGTCATTTTTTGAGTTCTGTCCGTAGAAGCCACTGCAGGACCAGGATGTTACAAAAGTGGCAAAGTCGGACATTTATATAGGGCTTGTGTGGTTGCTACGATCAGCTCCCGGATGCCCCTTGCTCCTAAAGAAGGCGGCAAAGCCACAGCAGGTATTGAGATACTTAAAACATACATACGTATGCAAATCGTAGTCTTCTGTACCGTTCTCCAAAATTACTTCCACGCCCAGTAATGAAAAAGGTAAACGACTCCGCACACCTCAATCGCCTTTTCTCAAGACTTGATTCGATTAGTTCGTTAGGTACGTAAGAGTCACTATGACTGTGCATGGCTTTGGAGACATACCATGATTAGGTGAAGAGGCAGCTATGCACCTGTATGGCGACTCGCGCTCCAAAATAGAAAACGAATGAATAAATGAAGCACTAAATGAATAAATTCCGTTGTGTCTGCTAATAATGTTTTATACATGCATGTATATGCACGGAATGAGCCAGGTGATCTATCACCCATAGGAGCCTCTTTTGGCTGCACAGTACCTTCCACGCTTTGTACATCAATCTCTCTTTACATTCGTTCATTCTCATCGATGACGTGATGGCTATTTCTTTTGGATTTGTGACGCTCCGTGTGCTCCTAGGGGAAATAGGTTTGCTACAAGCCGGAAGTTGGCGGGATTCTTTTCTCATTGTGGAACCGAAGTGTTTGGATGAGACGATCCTGTCAAACCAGAATTGAAGCAAAACCGCCTCTAAAAAGCGAGAGGGCGTCTGCTAGAGAGTCAAGAGAGCGAGAAAATTCAATTTCTTGACTCTGAGTTGGTCCGAATCTTATCATAATCAAGACGGGATTGTCGCCAAGACTCTTACTCAATTTCTGTACGATTTCTTCTGAAGATCATCTGAATTCGCCCGAAATTTGGCAGGAAAGGCAGGCATTAATTAAAAGCTCGTGGTTGCTATGAGATGATATCGGCACCCATATGTCCCTAGTTCCTTAGAGGAAAATGTGGACGCAACTTTTTCTGTAGGTTACTAGTAGCGAAAAAGCATTTTGGGTTGAAGCCTTTGGAAGATTCATCCTGGAAATCCTGAATCGGTTCTACGAAGCGAGAGGGGGTCTTCTGCCAACTCGTCGTACGTCTGCGAGGTAAGCCGAACGTTCAAAGAGATCGCTTCGTTTATGAGAGCTCGAATGACCATCGTCGATTCAGCGTGGATAAAAGCGTCATAGAGTACAGTTTCGACGATGTGTTTAGCAATGTGGCGTATAATTTTTCGGTGACGGCTGTCGCTCGCGATGGGGCGGTGAGACCGTCGAAAATTCTGACTGTATCCGTTGAGAAAACCACGAGGAAGAAATGACTAGTGTCACAGTCGGCCCATTAGCGGTATTCGTCCTTCTTGGTTTTGGGACTAGCGCTGAATACGCACAGATATGAACGATTCTCTTTTTCGCGGCTTGTAAATTAGATTCGTTGTCATTTTCTCTCTTTCTTAAAAACTTCCATAGTTCTTTCGAACACGTGACGTTCCAGTTAGTTTTCTCTTTCAAATCGCAAGACATGTTTTGGGCATTAGGGCTCGTCGTCTGGGGCTTGGGCGTTAAAGGTAAAACTACGTTTTCGTCTGCCTGTTTGCGCTCTCAGCGTCACATAGCAGCAAAGCGGCAAGAATTGGCTCTCGACAGTCAGGACGCGACGCTGTGGACTCTCCAAGGAAACGACGTTCTGCTCAACTGCGATCGCTCATATAACCGAAACCTCAGACCGTTCTGGCAAGAAAGACTGCCTGACGGACAGACAACAACCCTTTATGCAAGCACTCAACGAGCCCTCGTGGGCTTTTTTTCAGGCAGAATCACGCTAGAATTGAAAAACGTTTCCCAAGCCTTAAACGGATCCTCGTATCAGTGCTACATTCCTAGCAGTTGGCCTTTTAGAAGTGGCTGGCTAACGATTCTCGTCGGGGGTGCGTGCCTTCACTTCGGGATGGGACTAGCATCACCAACATATTTTTCGTTTCGATATAGATAAGCTCAGCTTCACTTGCGAGAACAAGAGCGCTGCCGCTTGCACGAAAATCGGTCAAACATTGGAAAAACCGTGCGAATTTCGTAGTGGCTTTCCTCTGCCCAGCGTCACCGTGGAAAAACTCGGCGCCCAGTCAGCGGCGAGAGTCCCGCTCGTAGATTTAGACAAACTAACGTTCAACGCGGTGAGGTTAGAAGATAGAGGCGTCTATCGCGTCAGAGCTAAAAACGTTTTGGAGGAGACAATCGTCGACGTGGCAATTCGACCCGAAATCGATATCTGCAGTGAGCGAACGCGAAACCTTTTGAATCGCGCCACTATATTTCCATTTCTACACAGTGGCTCCGGTGCCGGGTCGCCTTTCGATTCACGACCCCGTCGACTGTCATCGAACGACGTTTATTAACTATACGGTGACGGGAATACCGACGCCGGAAATTCGGTGGCGTCCTCGCTTGAAGGGGCGTACGGTCGTCGAACGTACGATCCTCACAAAAGCGTCGAATCGAATCACGTCGATTGCGACGTCGACGATGGAGCTGCACGACGTGGAGAGGAGCGACGGCGACGTGCGATTTTGCATCGACGCCGACAACGGAGTCTCGCCGCTTTCGTCGACGTGCTTCAGGATCAATATCACGTGTAAGAGAATGGGTTGGGTGTCGTGCGTTCCGGTGGGAATTAATTTTTTCAACGAGATCATATTACGTATAAGAGAATCGTTGAATGCCTTACGTTTTCGGTGAACGTGTTAAAATAACTGTTTGGAATTTTTCGAAACGAAGGCTAACGGATCTCAATTCAAATCAATATCGAGTGGCAAGAAAATCTCTTAATCTGGAGGCTTTCGTTTCTTATAAAGAGAAGCGTTTGATTAATTGCTCTGGGTCTTCGATACAATGGTCAATTCAAACCAGTGTCACATGAAATGAAAATCTGGCCTAACGCAATTTTTCTGTTGATCTGTTTCAGGTGATTTCGATGCGCCTCAAATTTTCCTTAATGACCAGACGTCCAATTCGCTTACATTCCTCATTCCAGACGAGCGCGACGATGAAAATCGATTGCGTGCGACCGAGTACATCGTATCCTACTGGCGAACAACGAACGCTAACGAGTCGCGAACAATCGCCTACGACAAACGCCCCGACGCCCCGACATACGTCCAAATAACCGCCCTGGAACCGGACACACTCTATACGATCGAATTGACGGCACGAAACGGACGCTATCTAAGCGAATCGTTTGTCGGCGACTTCTCCACGCTAAGAACGGACGACTGCGTGCCTCGTCTCCGTCTCACCGAGTTGCCCCAGGCGCGAGACGTCCTACGAGCGAACTGGGACTACGTCTGCGACGGAAGTGAGCCGCTCAAACGAGTCGCCTCGTACGCTATCGACTACGAGTGCAACGAGTGCGACGTCGTCGAATATCGCGTTCGCCTTCGACGTGATCAGAACCAATACGACTTCCGTAATCTGCGTTTGAACGTGGACTATAATTTCACGCTGACGGTCGCCACTCGAACGGGAGTGGGGAAGAAATCCGACACGGTAACGAGGAGAATAAGCGTAGATAAAACCCAGCCAACGTCAGGTAAAATATATATTGTAATATTATTATTATTATCCTGGTCAATAGCACCTGATGTTAATGATATGACTGGAATTATTTTTGCGTTTGTGACGTTGGGTGTGCTGTTGGCTGCATCATGGTTTGCTATTATTAGAAGGTCGGTATTATGCACAAGCCGGAAGTGGTCGGGGATGTCTTGGAGATTTTTTCTAGGTTAGTAAAGAAGCATTGGGGAACGAAGTCTTCGAGTCATTCTGGAAATCCCGAATTGAAGCTGAATCGGCTCTACGAAGCGAGGGGGAGTCTTCTGGAGAGTCAGGAGGGCGAAAAGACGGAATTTCTCGAGTCCGAGTACATTCAAGTCGCTTGACTGAATGCATCGTGACTTGGGTGATCGTGGGACAGAATAAAAGGGTTTTTGTAGGGTAGAGGGATCGTTTTGGAGAATAGGTGCGATAGAGGGAATTCCCGATAGAGCGCACCCGAATGATAACGTACGAAGAGTGACTTACGACTCTTGGTCTTGGAGGAGATCTTCGGCGTTTTCTCCAGAGTGACGGTCTCCTGAGGGTTAGGAGGCAGCGCGAGAATGACAAATACACATCAGGGTACCGGAATACCTAGTGGATGGACGTGAAAGCCATCCGCATACATCGCAAAGCTACCCTTAATCCTTGATCCATCGAAAGACAAGGCCTAGAGTCGATTGCGATTTCCGAGTGGCTTCACAGTGGAGGAATTGTGTCATATCAAATGCTTCGCGACTTAGAAAGTTTGCGTGGGGTAGATGTATCGCTTTTGAAGAAAAGTGCGATAGAGCGCACCGATTGAAAATGGCGTGTGGGTAGCTGAAGAGCTTCGAGATATCTTAATAGCGTGCGCGAACGATCTCCGCCAGGGATACTCCTCGGCTGACACGTTCGTACCACGCCTGACTGCGTAACAAAGGAGTTGAGGCCCAGGAGATATGTGAATTAAAACGAAGGAATGGCGGCGGAGAAACGGTGAGACCGATCTGCGTTCGTCGCAGGGAAACGACGACGTCGAACTTCTGTCGTTCGTTGTGGCTCGCACACGCTTCGCTGAGTGGACGCGAACCGCGTAGCATCAACGAAGGACGAGCGCGCGCAGGCAGTCATGACAGGAGAGCGACTCGCGAAACAGCGGCAACAAAAAACGCGCGCGCTCATGAACGAGTTCCTAACTAATTGATAACCTGGGAAAAAAGCATGACACTACGCAAATATCATGCACTATTGAAAAAGACCTCTTCTTTCTTATCTTTCATGACATATTTTCTTCCTTTATTTGGCCTGCAATATCGCATCAGTGGAAAGAAAATGACATGATGATAGCTTACCTTTCCAAAAGACGTAGGCATCTGAAATTGAAGTCTTACTATTAACATACCCTAAAAAGAAAAAGAAATTAATAAATGAACAATTAGGAAAACCTGCAAAGAAAACGTAAATAAAAATTAGAATCTGCAAATAAAATAAAAACCTGTGGAAAAAATAAAACCCTATAAATAAAACCTGTGAATAAAATAAAAACCTGTGGAAAAAACCCCTATACATAAAACCTGTGAATAAAATAAAAACCTGTAAATAAAACCTACTAAGAGTACCCTGAAAAAGAAAATCAGGCTTGTGAATAAATACCTAGAATACCTTATAAATCCATTGACCTAAAATATTCCTACATTCTAATCAGCCTAGATTACCTGATAAAAATCCATTGAAAAATGGTCTAAAGCATGTGGCGGCTGCTAGCTAAGCACGTGATGAGGAAAGGAGCTACAAGCCTACTACACAAACCACCCTACCCTACTAGCAGCCGCCAACTAAACCCTAATGCAAAGGGAGAGGACCCGTGCAAACTAACGTAGTCGCCATGGTGATGATGCAAACCGAGCACGGAACGGGGAAGGGAGATATTGCCATTTCACTAATTAATTACGCCAATGCGACTGTCGTCCCGCTACACCCCCTGCAACGTACACAATTGGGCTCCATGTGCTGCAATAACCACCAGCTCTCACTCGTGAACCCCAACCCGCCCTCCATTCGATCAGACCTAGGGTTACACTGTTGGAAATTTTCTATGCTCACGAGCGAGGGCAGTGGCATTGCAGACATTTCGCGCCGTGTACGTCATTTGAAGCCCCGCCCCCTAAGAGCACGCCTACACCGTTGGGGCCCCAATGGGGGTACCTGGTTGTCGCGCTGGCCACGAGGCATTCTTCTTCTCTCTTTCGTCGTCGAACTTTGCGAAGCTAGAGAAAAAGAGGAAGGGAATGAATAGAAACGAATACGAGTGCGCGCGATGAGGGATCGCCTAGATGCGAGTGGATACGCGAGGCGTTACGTCCGTGTCACGTCGCCGCGCGTCGCGAAAAACGTCGTTGGAGAGTAGATATAGCCACGCGCGGATTGCTTCGACGCTCTACGTCGCTTTACGCGTGGAGACGGACGCGACAACGCGACGCGCGAGCGACGATGAACGGGAAACGAACGATTTTTAGTGCGCTTACCAATTGGCGCCTACTGGATGGGCTGCATGCGCGCCTCGCAGCGGGACGAAGTCCATTTCAAGTCGTCGAGACGAGCGTGCGGCGACATGGGGCTTCTTCGGAGTTCTTCCAAGTTCCTTGTGTGTGTGCACCGAAGTTCGCTCAGAGTAACCCGGACACTGACACCTCGGCGAGCAATGAGAAGAGCGCGTGTGCTCACGTGAAAGATTAAATACACTGCGTATTTATGAATCTTTTTCACTAATTACAGGACTGATGCCTTGCTTACGTAATCGACGTCTTGGGCCCGCAAAATCTCTTTCCTATTGCATTTACAACTTTTCCATCGACTGTGCAAAAGAACGTAGGTATTTTACAACCTAAAATCACGGATACTGTACGGGGTTTGTTCTAAATGCATGAAGCCGTCGAGTTAATATCGCATATCGCTTGTGGTAAGTCGAGCCTTATTGTTGCAAAGAGCGACTCGTTTATGCGGACCGTCGGCTAGCAGTTGTGCACCAGCCAATCAAGTCTTCGTCTCAATTCTTGACCTCAGCACATCGGAATGGGGGAGGGGTGTCCCGATGAAAACGATCCGGCATTCTCCGTAAACAAAACACATACAGTACTGTACAACAAGCGACATACGGGTCTGTAACGACAGATAAAAGCCTGACCGCGTGACCTATTCTGATGACGCCGAATAATGAATTATTCATCTTTCGGCGTAATTTTGTTGTCAGGGCAAACAAAAGTGCACGCTGACTTCAGATTTGTTGCTACTTAGAAACGAGTAAATGAAATCTAAAGCCAGTTCAAGTGCTGACTTGCGTGAATGGCAGTGAGGCAGAATAAAATAAATAATAAAATAAATGAAAAATGATGGTTGTGTTGGACAGAAGAATAGGCGCGATAGAGCGCGCCCGAGTGAAAGCTAGGGTACGGAAGGTGACGTTTGTGACTCTATCTTACATCTTTTAGACTTGAAGACATTCGAGATCCCTTTCGCGATCGATCGTCGGCATTTCCTCCAGAGTGAAGGTCTCCTGGAGGCGTTGAGGCTTAGGAGACAGTGCGAGAATGACAAGTAGACATTAGAATGCTGGAATAGCCGGTGAAGGAACGGTGAAAGCGATGCCCGTTCTCCGCAGACGTCGATAAACGTCAATGCACTATTGACATACGGGGTTTGTTCTAAATGCACAGTTCGCTTGTACACCTTCGACGCTTCGTACATCAATCTCTCTCTCCATTTCTTAATTTTAACGCTCCAGTAGACATCAGAGTACTCGAATAGCTAGTCGAGGAACGGTGAAAGCGAGATTTCGTCGCTTGAAACGATCCTACCCGCGCGAGAGGCGTTCGCACTGCTGCTTGCGAACGTTGTAAGCTTTCCGTCGACTGAGAAGCTTATTGTGAGGCGTGCCTGATCTGGAAATCCATATTTACTAAACCTCCGTAAGAGTTGAATAATCAGCATAAAAAGGCAGAAAATGTATAATATCACGGTGGAACTGAGAAACTATACTGCGCCATGCCATCTCATGATCTGTCGTTTTGTCTCAGGACACTTGAATAGAGTTTTCTAACTATATAGTACTAAGGCTAGATAACATTGGATTCAAGTGTTTATTCGTTCAAATACATTCCAAGTTCAAACAGATGAAACGTAGGAGTATTTTCTTCTTTTCTTCTGCAGACTTTGAACTGAAGACCTTGACTCGGCTTCAATATTTGATTGTACTCGTATATTGCAGAAGTTGTGCTAACGTATGTAACTCCAGACGTCGAATTAGGGTGAATTTCCAGGCGAAAGTTCCAGGTATTAGAAGACTGTGGTGCAGAGATGGGGCTACTAATTTCGACGCGTGAGCATAGGCTAGCAAGGTCATTGCCGCCGAAAAATCTGGCATCGGGCGGAACCTGGCCCTCAAAACCAACGCAGTAAGTACCGTCGCAGATTTGAAGAACGCCGGAGTGTTGGACCGGTTCTGTGAAGAAAAAGCCAAGCTGAATCGAGTAGGACTTATCATCATCGAGAGTTCCAGCTTCAAACAAATTGACCTTTGGCAGAGTATCAAAAATGCAAAATCTTTTGCGCGTGAGCTAACTTACTCTAAACTACACACCCCGATTAGTTAGGCCAGTGCCAAAATCGACTGTTTGTGCGGACACCGAAGATGGTGTCTCCGTAAAATTCGCGTGAGTTTGTAGCCAAAGAGGAGACATGTAGCGATAGAGTAGTAGCGCCGAACTCAAAACGCTCTGTCGTGTGTCGATCATAGGAAATGTCGATCATAGGTAATGTTTACCTGGCTCGGAGTTGATGCAGAAACGGCGGATGTTGGAGGAGGAACGTCCGTCTGAACGTGCATGGACCTAAACTTCCTTTAGTCGTACCAAACGACACAATATCTCACCGATTCTCCGTCGCTGGATGCGTCTTTTTGAAGTTGAATGTAGTCGTCAAGTGGAAGGCACACAGGGGGCCCCGATGATGGAACAACTAAAACGGAGTTGCCTCCGATACACTCAGCTGATACCGTCGCAGATCCTAGCCAGGAACTTGAAACAATGACCACGAGCAACAAGGACGACATCATTTTCTCGTACAAGCCAAAAGACCGGGACTTCACAGAAGTGGCGACGCCAGACATTAATATAGGGCTCGTGTGTCCGGCCCCGAGTCTGCGAAGAGAAGATAGACGTACCCTTAGCTCCTTATATGGAGGGAAAGGCGTCGCTTAGTTAATTAAATAATTGTGCCCCGTCACGAGCTTCTGCTCTCGATAAGTCGTTCGTTTTTCGCAATGATAGCGCTCAACTGAGCAGAATATTCTCGATCGCGGTCGGCTATCAGTTCGCACCCGTGACGTCAAGTTTGTTATGCCTCTATCCCTTCTTGTAGTATCCCTGGTTTGAGAGCGTGTTCGATAAACAGACCGTTTAGGAAGTTCAAGAGTCGCAAAGTCACCTTCCGTACCCTAGCTTCCACTCGGATGCTATGACGCTATTTTTTGGAAACATTCGAGATCTCTTAATTTTGCCATCGAAATGACGAAGCGAAAAGGACGCTATATCTAAGCAAATCATTCGTCGGCGACTTATCCACGCTAAGAACACGCGACTGCCTGCCTCGTCTCCGGTAATTTGACGGAGTTGCTCCAGTTGCGAGACGTCTGCGACGGAAGCGAGCCGTTAAGGTTTGCCCCGCGAGTGTACGCGGTGCGTAGGCGTGGCTTTGCTCGACGGAGCGGAAAGCGTGGCTTGCGAGGATAGGAAATTTTGTCAAAAGTGTAGAAAACGTCGCAAGGTCACTACTTAACCTAGAAGGTGCTTGAATTTTCTTATTTTACTTCCGTTTTGGTTTTCATCTGAAAGAACGACACTGCGAAACTAAAATTTTTAGCAATTGTTGTTTTGCAGTTTTATGGTGTCCTTGCAATTCTCTGCTAGTTAAGTGCCAATAATAAGCAATGCTCCTAGTTTGCACTAAACGAATTCCAAAAAATTTTCATTTGGGCACTTTTCTCTTTTGCAAATTGAAGCAACAGACAAGGGAAGCTTTCTAAAGCATTAAAATTAAGGCAGATGCAAGTTCATTAAAAGAGAACGACAGAATAGACAAAAAGCTGCGATCGCATTCAAACCGTGATATCTTCACCGCAAGACGTCGTAGAAGCCTGGGACCAACGCCAAACGATCAAGCACAAGCTCAGCTTTCAACTGATATATAGGTCTTTATAAGCAGAAACAAAAATATAGGGCGTTCCCAATAAGATTCATCTGTTCCAAGTACGGTACCGTAACTGGTCATGTTAGAGCTTCACTGTGAAAAACGGCACGACGTACAGCAAAGGGGTTTGCGCCATTTTAACTAGGAAAGCCTGAAGTATTTTTAGAAAAAAACTAGAAGAAAAACGGTGCAGCAGCAGCCATGATGCAGCCGTTCCAAGTTAGATGATGTTCCAACAACGATTCACTACCCTACATCGTATCCAACGAACGCTAACGAGTCGCGAACAATCGCCTACGCTAAACGCCCTGACGGACCGACACACGTCCAAATAACCGCCCTGGTGCCGGACACATTCTATACAATCGAATTGACGGCACGAAACGGACGCTATCTAAGCGAATCGTTTGTCGGCGACTTCTCCACGCTAAGAACGGACGACTGCGTGCCTCGTCTCCGTCTCACCGAGTTGCCCCAGTCGCGAGACGTCCTACGAGCGAACTGGGACTACGTCTGCGACGGAAGTGAGCCGCTCAAACGAGTCGCCTCGTACGCTATCGACTACGAGTGCGACGCGTGCGTCATCGTCGAATATCGCGTTCGACTTCGACGTGATCAGGACCAATACGACTTCCGTAATCTGCGTTTGAACGTGGACTATAATTTCACGCTGACGGTCGTCACTCGAACGGGAGTGGGGAAGAAATCCGACACGGTAACGAGCGTAGACACAGCCAACGTCAGGTAAAATATATACTGTAATAATATTATTATTATTATTATTATTATCCTGGTCATTAGCACCTGATGTTGATGATATGACTGGAATTATTTTTGCGTTTGTGACGTTGGGTGTGCTGTTGGCTGCATCATGGTTTGCTATTATGAAAAGGTCGGTATTATGCACAAGCCGGAAGTGGTTGGGATGTCTTGGAGATTTTTCTAGGTTAGTGAAGAAGCATTGTGGAACGAAGTCTTTGAGTCATTCTGGAAATCCCGAATTGAAGCTGAAGAGGGGGGTCTTCTGGAGAGTCAGGAGGGCGAAAAGACGGAATTTCCCGAGTCCGAGTATATTCAAGTCGCTTGATAGAGATTCTTTGGTTCCGTTTGAATGCATCGTGATTTGGGTGGCCGTGAGACAGAATAAAAAGGTTTTTGTAGGGTAGAGGAATCGTTTTGGAAGAATAGGTGCGATAGAGCGCACCCGAGTGAATTAGAACGTAGGGGAAGTTGACTTTGAGACTCCACCTTACGACTCTTGGTCTTGGAGGAGATCTTCGGCGTTTTTCTCCAGAGTGACGGTCTCCTGAAGGCGTTGAGGATTAGGAGACAGCGCGAGAATGACAAATACACATCAGGCCGGGTACCGGAATACCTAGTGGACGGACGGTCAAAGCCATCCGCGTTCTCCGCAGACATCGACAAATCGCCATCTCTTCTGACGACATACGGGGTTTGTTCTAAATGGTTGTACCTTCGACGCTTCGAACACTAATCCCTCGGCTCCATTTCTTGAGTTTAATCGTTCTAGTAGACAGTAGAGTACTGGAAGAGCTAGGTGAGGAACGATGACAGCATCCGTACGGGTAGAGTAGGCAAACCGCTATACGGGGAGCTGAGGACTCACCCCCATTCATCTGACCATCAAGGCATTTCAAGACTTGAACCATTAATTTCGTAAGATACTAAGGCTAAAACATGCACGCTGTCAAATAATAATCATACGCATTAGACAGAATTGCTATCACTTGATACACCACGACGATTTCCTTCTACTGTACCGAAAAGAGACAGAGAAAACGACAATAAACTGAAGCGTTTATTTGTTCGAATACACCGCCAGTTCAAAAAGATGGAACTGAAATGTTTCGCTTTTGCTATTTCTGCATACTTTGAAGTGAAGACCTTGGCTCGGCTTCAATTTTTGACCGTACTTAGATGTCAGTGAAGTTGTGCTAACGTACGTAATTCCTGACGTAGAACTCGGATAAATTTCAAGGCGAAAGTTCCAGTTAGTTGTAGATGATTGTGGTGCATAGATGAGGTTACTCATTAGGCCGCTACATTTGCTAACTGAATCAATGCCGGAAAAAACACGAGCATAGTTGGGATGTCCGTAGAGAAAACCAGCGCAGTAATTGCCGTCGCAGATTTGAAGAACCGGTTGACTGCTGCCTATAAACGTAAAGAAAAAGCCAATCTGAATGGAGTAGGCTGTATCGTCATTTAAAACTCCAGCTTCAATCAATTCGACCTTTGACACAGTATAGTATCAAAATGATACCAGTCTATCGCATGTGTAAATTAGCTACTTACTTTAAGCAATGCACTCCAATTCAATGATCCCCTACCAAATTCGATATTTTGTGCCGACACCGAAGATGGTGTCTCCGTAAAATTGGCGTGAGTTTGTAGCCAAAGAGGAGACATGTAGCGATAGAGTAGTAGCGCTGAACTCGAAATGCTCTGTCGTGTGTTGATCATAGGAAAACAAAGTAAGAGTGAACCTTATGTTTACCTGGCTTGGGGTTGACGACACGGCGGATGTTGGAGGAGGAGCGTCCGTCTGAACGTGCATGGACTTAAACTTCCTTTAGTCGTATCAAACGGCGATAATAACTCACCGGTTCTCCGTCGCTGGATGCGTCTTTTTGAAGTTGAATGTAGTCGTCAAGTGGAAGACAGACAGTGGGCCCCGATGACGAAACAACTAAAACGGAATTGCCTCCTGTACACTGAGCTGATGCCGATGTTAGCCAGGAAATTAAAACAATGACCACTAGCAAAAAGGACGAGATCATTTTCTGAGTTCTGTCCGTAGAAGCCACAGGACCAGGATGCTACAGAAGTGACGAAGTCAAACATTTATGTAGGGCTCATGGTTGCTAGGAAAGAGTTATACGATATCCGGATGTTCTTAACTCCTGTCAGTGCATGTCTGAAGAGCAAGTTTGTTGTACATCTTCATCTCTTTGTATCTCCAAAATTGCTTGTTTCACTTTTTGACCTAAAGAAGGCGGCAACCATGGTTTGTCGTACCTTCGACTCTTCGTACATCAATCTCTCTCTCCATTTCTTAATTTTAATCGCTCCAGTAGACATTAGAGTACTCGAATAGCTAGTCGAGGAATGGTGAAAGCAAGATTTCGTCGCTTGAACCGATCCTACACGAGCGAGAGGCGTTCGATCTCACTGCTACTTGAAACGCTGTAAGCTTTCCGTAGACTGAAAAGCTCCTTGTGAGGCATGCCTGATCTGGAAATTCATATTTACTAAGCCTCCGTAAAAATTGAATAAATATTTCATTAATTAGTATAAACTAGATCGCTGTCCAATCTTGGAGTCCGTGTACCAAAGCTCTTTGCGCAACTTGTCGTCAGAACATAAAGATAAAATGTATAATATCGCGGTGGAACTGAGAAACTATATATACTGCGCCATGCATGCATTTCATCTGTCATTTTGTCCCAAAGACATTTGAATAGAGTTTTCTTACCAGTACAGTAGCAACAAGTCAGACGTTTGTGGATCTGAATTTTCGTTCAAGTTGTCAGTGACTGTTGGTGTGCATGTTTCAAGAACAAAGGGCAGATAACATTGAATATTAGTGCATGGTTATTCGCTCAAGTGCATTCCAAGTTCAAATAGATGAAACTTAGGAGCATTTTCTTCTCTTATTCTGCAGACTTTGAACTGAAGATCGTGACTCGGCTTCAAATTTTGATTGTACTCGTATGTTGCAGAAGTTGTGCTAACGTATGTAACTCCAGACATCGAATTAGGATGAATTTCCAGGCGAAAGTTCCAGGTATTAGAAGACTGTGGTGCAGAGATGTGGCTACTAAATTCGTCGCGTGAGCATAGGCTAGCAAGGTCATTGCCGCCGTAAAATCCGGCATTGGGCGGAACCCGGCCCTCAAAACCAACGCAGTAAGTTCCGTCGCAGATTTGAAGAATGCCGGAGCTTCAAACAAATTGACCTTTGACAGATTTTTACCTGGCTTGATGGTACCACGGATCTTATGGTACTGATGACGTTGGCGACAGTACTCATGTACATGTACTCATCGCTACTGGTGTTAGATTTAGATATGCATACCATCAGCAGGTTCCTTCACGCGAGGGCGGTCTCACTCTCATTACGTTCCGCGCAACGGCCATGGGAAGCACAACATTCGCCACAGTTGCTTTCTTCTTCTTTTCCTTCGCTTTCGGAGAAGTCGATTGCAATGCTGACTCGATAGTGATCACCACGACCAATGGAAACGTGACCATTCCGTCTGGTTGCGAAGGCGTCGTCGTTTACTGCGTCTTTCGTCCAAACAGCACGGACCAAGGCTTGGATACTTGGTAGTAAGGCACGCGGAAGCAGACGACTGCGTGATTCAGCCGCTCTTTGAAGGGAAATCGACGTGAATCAAGAGGGCTACTGTGTCAACAGAAACGCGTGGAAAGAAACGGGTGAAAGCTTGTACTCCCAGTCGTATCTGTACACCTAAACCGATTTATTGTGCTTTCCTCACGTCGAATTAATTCTAGAAATGATCTTTCGTGTACTATGAGCATCGAGACTTTGGCTATAGTCCAATCTATGACGGAAACGTAAGGGTAGACGTACACGAAACTAACTAATGCCTGAATGCGCGCGATGTTTTGCTTAGAAATCTCTTGCCTAGCGGCTGCAATGTCACCGTCGCAGAAAGCCGCCCTTCATCGGCCAAATTCCTGTAAGTCAGCAGGCACAATTAACTTAGGCTACACAGAGAACGTTGTGGTTTAAAAGTTGCATGTGCGCGCCTTAATTTTGCATGACATCAACATCCCGCACAATGCACGCATGATGTGGCTGCTTGCAAATTCAGGGAAGACCGCCCACGCGCCACGTATACTTTGCAGGTTTCAGAATCCACTGGCTTTTCGTACAATATTCGCCGAAAGCGAAGGGCAAACGTAAGACCTGAACAGCTCGCTGGACAAATAATTAATTAAACAACAGACTAATCGCGCCAACGGCATGCACTGTTTTCCTAGTTGTGCCGCGAATGTCACGGCGAATCAAAATGAAAACAGAAGCGAAGAGTCGTGTCTGACGACTGTAGCGTCCCTCTTTCTTAACGCAAGCGCAATACCCATCCGAGAAATCGATTGCGATGCAACTCAGAGTGTCATTGGCGTCCGGCTTCAAATACCCGACGAAAGTTAGAACGATACTTTACTTAGGGTGGTTGCGCATCGCATTGCTTGACATTTTTGTGGTTTGTATATATAGGCCCTAAAGGAACGCCCAACCATCCTCTGTGCGGAGGAGCAGAGTGGGAAATCGCTGTCACAAGGGGATCGGCGCAGGGTATCAACGAAGCCAGCCCTGCCGTTTCAACACCGGCCAAAGACTGCGAGGCGTTCTACCTCAGCTCGATACCATGCAATCTCGCAGGCGGCGGGCTCCTGAAAGTTGTAGACGGATTTGAAACTCGAATAACAAGTAATCATATATATATATATATACGCGTTCGTCCGATACTGTACATGCAATCTTTGTCTAATATTAAATTTGCTCCCACCAAGTTACCGGAGCCGAGCAAGAACTGGGCGAATTCGAAGTTTCGGTTAGGCTTGCCTCTTCATCACCTTTTTCAGGCGAATCGTTTACTGTTGAACTACTCTATGACGGCGAGGTCATCGTTCGCATTGATGTCGAGAACGCATCCTCAAATACTGATTACTTTCCGTTTGTTGTAGAACCCAGCAAGGGTATATACAAAATTGTGAACCGATTTGAGACAATAGGCGGGTAGAAATAAAAAATGAATGTTGTGGTGTTTCATTACTAAAACAGTGCGCGACAGCCTTAGTCCCGAACTTCTAGGGAGATATGTTGCACTGCATGGTAAATTTCTTTGCATTGAGGAAGAACTAACATCTGGTCGACGACTCGGGCTCGCTCATGCGCGGAGCTTTGCAAGAGAGGCCCGTCTAATTCGCGCAAAGGCTGCACTATAGTGGTGCACGCGAGCGAATAGCTTCCCTAGCTCAGTTGCATGTGCATAGACTGCCATGCAACGTCGCAAAAAAGGCAAAAAGTTAGATTGTGCATGGGTAAATTTCTCTACATGAACCAGCATCTTGTCAACGGCTCGTGCATGCGTGCTCACTCAGAACTAGAAGTGGAGCTGTGGAATTTTAGTGAAAGGAAAAAAAAAGATCCTATCTATAATCTGAATGAGTGCTGTGCATGGCCTGAAGCGGTTTTCTGCTTACTTAGCTCATCTATGCTGAGCTGATATCAATTTAGACGCAATATAGTAAGAATAGGAGAGTAGATACTATCTCGCTATTTATATTGACTAGCCTATATAATACTTCTAATGTGATCTCTCGAAAGGCAAGGTCCTAGAGTCGATTGCGATGTCTGTGTGGCGCTTCAGAGAGGAGCAATTGTGTCATATCAAATGCTTCGCGACTTAGAAGGAGGTTTGCGTGTGATCGTTTTCGAAGAAAAAGTGCGATAGAGCGCACCGATCGAATAATGGCGTTGCCTTGTGACTTTTGGATTTGAAGAGCTTCGAGATATCTTGCGTGATCGATCGCCGCTAAAGAGACTCGTCGACGGTAGGGCGCGTTTTCCACGTCGAATTGCGATGAGGAGAGTTGACGAATGCCTGCGTGACAAAGAAAGGAGTTCAGGAGACACCGTGAGGATGACAAGTAGACATCGAACTACTGGAATGGGAGGTGGAAGAACGGTGAGACCGATTTGCGTTCGTCGTAGGCAACGACAAAGATATCCTTCTGTCGACATACGGGGTCTAGACCAAAAGAAGCTCAGGACTTTGTCGTGCCTTCCACGCCTCGTACGCGTACGTCGATCCCTAGCCCCATTTCTTGATTTTAATCGCTTAATTAGACAGCAGAGTACTGGAATAGCTCGTCGAAGAGAAGTGAAAGCAATTCATATGGCTGAACAGAGGCAAAGAATACTTACGGACATCTCGCTCGTCTGAAAAGCTAGTCTATTCATATCTCGAACGTGATGCCCGTTCTCCGCAGACATCGATAAACGCCAACGCACCTTCTGACAACATACGGGGGTTGTTCCAAATGAATCCGGGGTCTTGTTTGTAATGTTGCGCCTTCCACGCTTCGTACATCAATCTCCTGCACGTGCGAGATCCACACTGCTACTTGCGAACGTTAATGCTAAGCTTTCTGTAGACTGCAAAGCTTATTGTGAGGCAAGCTTGATCTGAAATCCATATGAAATCCATATTTACTGGGTCTCCGTAAAAGTTTAATAATAAATATTTAGTTAATTATTTAAACTCATAGATCGCTGCCCAATCGTGGAGAGCGTCCACCCAAGCTCTTTACGCAAGTCTTCGTCGGAATAAGAAGGCAAAATTGAAAATGCATAATATCGCTGTGGAACTACACGTACACCATTTTGTCGTTTTAAAGCTCTATTCAAATGAATTTCTAACTAGTACAGTCGCAACAAATCAGACGTTTGTAGATCTGTATCATCGTTCAAATTTCACAAAGGGTATAGATAGCATTCCATTGTAGTGTTCATTCGTTCAAATGCACAGCCAGTTCGAACAGACGGAACTGAGGCGTGTGTGAAGGATATCTTCGACAGGCTTTAAATTGAAGACCTCGACTCGGCCTCAATTTTTGATTGTACTCGTATGTCGCAGAACTTGTGCTAACGTATATAATTCCAGACGTCGAATTGGGATGAATTTCCAGGCGAAAATTCAAGGTAGTAGAAGACTGTGGTGCAGAGATTCTGCTACCAAATTCGTCGCGTGAACATACGCTAACCGAGTCATTGCCACTGTGAAATATGGCATCAGGCGAATTCCGGCCCGTAAAACCAACGCAGTAATTGCCGTCGCAGATTTGAAAAGGGCCATCATCTGGGCCGACCGGTTGTGCGAAGAAAGAGCCAAGCTGAATCGAGTAGGACTTATCTTCATCGAGAACTCCAGCTTCAAACAAATTGACCTTTGACAGAGTATCAACATGCAAAGTCTAAATTTTGTGCGTCAGCTAGCTTACTCTAAACATAGATTTAATCTATGCTCTAAACAACACGCCAAAGAGACTTAGGCCATTGCTGAATTCGATTGTTTGTGCGAACACCGAAGATGGTGTCTCCGTAAAATCAGCGTGACTTTGGAGCCAAAGAGGAGACATGTAACGGTACAATAGCAGTGAGTGACTTGAATGTCCCTACGGTAGTGCGTGACACTTTCAGGTCCCTAAAAGCATTCTTACGGACTTTTACCTGGCTTGATGGTGCTGATGTCGATGAGGGAGCGTCTGTCTGCCAATCATGCGGAAGTGGAATACGTCACGAATATGTATATATATACATCCGGTTCTAAGTTACCGTTTCTCCGTCGCCGTTCGCTACACCGGCGGCTCCTTCCCGGAGTTGAATGTAGTCGTCAAGTGGAAGGCACACAGTGGGCCCCGTTGACGGTACAACTAAAACTTGAGCGGACGTACTGTCGCTCCTTGTGCACTCATCCGATGAGGCCGACCCCAGAGAGCATGTTGAAATAATGGCCATTAGCAGCAGAAACTTAGAAGAACGCGCCGACATCGTTGTTCAAAATTCTGGCGAAGGAACCCCGTAAGGAAGAGTCGCACACTGAGACGTCACAGGAAGAGGATATCGTGTACATACAGGTAAATAGCACTAATCTCCCGTACAAATGTCATTCTCGGAAAGCCTGAGGAAGCTACCGTTCGGCAAACTTTAAACGTTAAAAAGACTCGAAGAAAGTATCAGTTCAATAATTCATTTGCAGCAAGCCTAAGCGATCTTCAAGAGCAAAAAGAGTACTGAATGACCTTGCATGATAAGGCTATTGTTTTCCAAGGCTTCGTTTGTCAGATGGCTTTGAGAAACCATATGTGTACCGGAATGATGGACGCACCGGATGGACGCTATAAGGCTCTAATTAATTCCGTCAATGCTCTGCAAACACGCTATACGCCGGCGTGTCATCGACAATAAAATGTCACTGTATGCCTGTACACCGAGTCACGACATCGTTTTTGAAAGGAGTTCTATGGCTTTGGAAGCATACTAGAATGCATTGACGCACCGGAATAGCTCGCCTATGGCTTGCCTAGTAAAGTGCTTTACACAGGCGCGGCGAGAACCCGCTAACTGCTTGCATACATGAGCCGATTTGTTGCACTACACGCGGGTGTGTCTATCCCAAAATTAGCCCGACTGAGTTCAAGTGGACTTAGGGTGGTTTTTGCGCATCGCATTGCTTGACATTTTTGTGGTTTATATATAGGCCCTAAAGGAACGCCTAACCGTCCTGTGTGCGGAGGAGCAGAGCGGGAAATCGCTCTCACAAGAGGATCGGCGCAGGGTATCATGCAACGAAGCCAGCCCTGCCGTTTCAACACCAAAGACTGCGAGGCGTTCCACCTCAGCTCGATGCCATGCAATCTCCCAGGCGGCGGGCTCCTGAAGGTTGTAGACGGAACGGAAACTCGCATAACAAGTAATCATATACGCGTTCGTCCGATACATGCAATCTTTGTCTAATATTAAAGTTGCTCCCACCAAGTTATCGGAGCAGAGCAAGAACTGGGCGAATTCGAAGTTGCAGTTAGGCTTGCTTCTTCATCACCTTTTCCCGGCGAATCGTTTACTGTTGAACTACGCTATGACGGCGAGGTCATCGTTCGCATCGATGTCAGGAACTCATCCACAGATACTGATTACATTCCGTTTGTTGTAGAACCCAGCAAAGGTATATACAAAATTGTGCATGAACCGATTTAAGACAACCGGCGGGTAGAAATAAAAAATGAATGTTGTGGTCTAAAACAGTGCGCGACAGCCTTAGTCCCGAACTTCTAATAATATACAGGAGGGAGATATGTTGCACTGCATGGTAAATTTCTTTGCATTGAGGAAGAACTAACATCTGGTCGACGACTCGGGCTCGCTCATGCGCGGAGCTTTGCAAGAGAGGCCCGTCTAATTCGCGCAAAGGGGCTGCACTATAGTGGTGCACGCGAGCGAATAGCTTCCCTAGCTCAGTTGCATGTGCATGGACTGCCATGCAACGTCGCAAAAAAGGCAAAAAGTTAGATTGTGTATAGATAAATTTCTCTACCTGAACAAGCATCTAGTCAACGGCTCGTGCACGCATGTTCACTCAGAACTAGAAGTGGAGCTGTGGAATTTTAGTGAAAGGAAAAAAAAAGATCCTATCTATAATCTGAATGAGTGCTGTGCATGGCCTGAAGCGGTTTTCTGCTTACTTAGCTCATCTGTGCTGAGCTGATATCCATTTAGACGCAATATAGTAAGAATAGGAGTAGATACTAAGTCGCTATTTATATTGACTAATCTCCTTCTAATGTGATCTTTCGAAAGACAAGGTCCCAGAATCGATTGCGATGTCTGTGTGGCTTCAGAGTGGAGAAATTTTGTCATATCAAATGCTTCGCGACTTAGAAGGAGGTTTGCGTGTGATCGTTTTCGAAGAAAAAGTGCGATAGAGCGCACCGATCGAATAATGGCGTTGCCTTGTGACTTTTGGATTTGAAGAGCTTCGAGACATCTTGCGTGATCGATCGCCGCTAAAGAAACTCGTCGTAGGACGCGTTTTCCACGTCGAATTGCGATGAGGAGAGTTGACGCCTGCCTGCGTGACAAAGAAAGGAGTTGAGGCCCAGGAGACACCGCGAGGATGAATCGAAATGCTGGAATAGGCGGTGGAAGAACGGCGAGACCGATTTGCGTTCGTCCTACTTCTGTCGACATACGGGGTTTAAACCTGAAGAAGCTCACGACTTCGTCGTGCCTTCCACGCCTCGTACGTCGATTCCTAGCCCCATTTCTTGATTTTAATCGCTTAATTAGGCATCAGAAGTACTGGAATAGCTCGTAGAAGAGCGGTGAAGGCGATTCGTATGGCTGAACAGAGGCAATGGATACTTACGGACATCTCGCTCGTCTGACAAGCTAGTCTTAACGTCAGTCTAGCTAGCTCTATACAGGTACTGTCATTTCTCGCATTCATATCTCGAACGTCTAGTAAATCAGCACAAAACCAGGCTAAAAACACTAAAAATGAGAAAAGTCATAAAAAATACAAAACGAGAAAGCATCAGGCCCCCAAAAGAAACAAAAAGAGCAATGGACCGCAAACTAACAAAAGACACTAAACAAGGAAAAAACGTCAAAATTGGGCTGTCAAGTTTTATGATTTTGTTGGAATTTTGGATTTAGTAAACTTTTTCTGAAACCCTTAAAATACTGGGGATATAATAGAGTAATATTCTGTATACCATCACGTGACTTTGCTCGCGCTTTCCTCACTTTGACTTGAGTCTAGAAGTGCCCTTTCGTGTCCTTCGAGCCTCGAGGCTTTGGCTCTAATCCAATCCGCGTGACAGAAACGTACACTAAACTGATGCGCCGTGGCAACGAAAATGCGCAATGTTCTGCTTAGAAATGTCGTCCGTGGCGGCTGCGATGTCACCGTCGCAGAAAGCCGCCCTTCCTCGGCCCGAATCCTGTAAGTCAGGCGTGCACGTGCGAACGCTGCATGATCACAAACAGCCCCATGCAAACCATTGTGATAAACATTTAGCAGCGCCACTAAACGCTAGCAAGCCAAGGCTCGTTCACAAATCTCGCACAATGTAGGCCATACAGAAGGTTGCGGTTCTAATTGCATAGGCGTCGAAGCAAATGTGTGCCTATATGTATGACATTACGCGCAAAAATGCGCATCTGTGGCTGCTAGAAAATTGGGAGATAGGGGTCACCCGCCCACGTAGGTTTCAGCGTCCTAGCACCGCTTTTCGTACAATATCTGCCAAAATGAAAAGCGACGAAAAGGTAAAACCGATTTGCTACACTAGTACATAGGAACTGTGAATTCGGCTTTTAGTTGTGAGGACATCACGGCGAATCGATTCAATAGGGAAGAGTCGTCAGTGCCGGCCTTCTTTCTGAACGCGTAGAAGGTTGCTGGCAAATTGGAGTTCGGGGTCACCCACCCACCCATGCACCCACGCACACATTGCAGGCAAAACAATCAATAATGGAACAGTTGCTCATGCAGTTGGAATGCATGATAGCATAATCGCAGCGACGGTGGTCCTCACTCTGTCTGCGTACCGCGCCACGACGGTCATGGGTGGCACAACATTCGTCACAGTTGCCTTCTTCATCTTCTCCTTCGCTTTCAAAGGAGTCAATTGCATCGCGGATTCGATAGTGATCACTACAACCAATTACACGAATCTGCCCGGTTGCGAAGGCGTCGTCGTTTACTGCGTCTTTCGTCCGAACAGCACCTGAATCCTGTGCGTGATCGATCACATGCAAACAGCCCCATGCAAACCATCGCGATAAACATTTAGCAGCGCAACTATATACGCTAGCAGGCCCCAACGCTCGTTCACGATCGAATCTCGCGCACATGCACAACTTAGGCTACGCGTAAAAGGTTGCGGTTCCAATTGCTTGCAAATTGGAGTTCGGAGCCACCCTGACTAGAGGTGGACAATAGAAAAGCATTCATCTGCTGCTTCAGCGTATCATATCATAACCGCAGCTACATGTATATATAGTTACGGTGGTCCTCACTTTCTCATTGCGTTCCGCGCCACGACGGTCATGGGTGGCATAACATTCGCCACAGTTGCCTTCTTCTTCTTCTCCTCCTTCGCTTTCGAAGGAGTGAATTGCATCGCAGATTCGATAGTGATCACTACAGTCAACCAAACGATTCTGAGCGGGTGCGAGGGATTCGTCGTTTACTGCGTCTTTCGTCCGAACAGCACGGACCAAGGCTTGGATACTTGGTAGTAAGACACGCGGCAGCAGACGACTACGTGATTCAGCCGCTCTTTGAAGGGAAATCGACGCGAATCAAGAGGGCTACTGTGTCAACAGAAACGCGTGGAAAGAAACGGGTGAAAGACTGTACTCCAAGTCGTATCTGTACGCCTAAACCGATTTATTGTGCACCTTTCCTCACGTTGAGTTGATTCTAGCAATGATCTTTCGTGTCCTTTGAGCATCGAGAGTTTGGCTATAGTCCAATCTATGACGGAAACGTAAGGGTATACGTACACAAAACTAACTAATGAACGCGCGCGATGTTTTGCTTAGAAATCTCGGCCCTAGCAGCTGCAATGTCACCGTCGCAGAAAGCCGCCCTTCTTCGGCGACAGTCGTGTAAGTCAGCTAGGCACAATTAACTCAGGCTACACATAGAACGTTGTGGTTTCATTTGCATGCTATAATTAATTTATTTAAAGCTGCGCCAGGCTTTTTGCGTGACATCACGCCAAATGCGTCCATACGTTCAAGTGCATGATGTGGCTTCTTGCAAATTAGAGTTCAGGGAAAACCGCCCACATATACGTACTTTGCAGGCTTCAGAATCCGCCAGCTTTTCTTACGGCATTAGCCGAAAGCGCTGAGTTAGTATTAAATAATCAAATAACTGACTAGTCGCACCAACGGCACTGATTTTTAGGCCCAGTTGTGCCGCGAACGTCACGGCAAATCAAAATCAAAACAGAAGCGAAGAGTCGTGTCTGACGAGTGTGGTGGCCCTCTTTCTGAACGCAAGTTTAACATTCATTGAAGAAATCGATTGCGATGCAACTCAGAACGCCATTGGCTTCCGTCTTCAAGTACCCGAAAAAAGTTAGCAATACTTATTTATGGTGGTTGCGCTGCAGCCCAACTTACTATATAAGCGCATCGCATTGCTTGACATTCTTGTGGTCTGTATATAGCCCCTAAAGGATCGCCTAACCATCCTCTGTGCGGAGGAACAGAGTGGGAAATTGCTGTCACAACGCTGTCTTCCGGCCCTGTCGGCCCTGGCGTTTCAACACCCGCCAAAGACTGCGAGGCGTTCTACGATAACGGACAATGCAATCTCGCAGGCGGCGGGCTCATGCAAGTTGTAGACGGATTGGCAACTCGCATAAGAAGTAATCACATGCACACGCGTTCTTCCCGTACATGCAATCTTTCTCTAAGTGACCGGTGCAGAGCAAGAATTGGGCGAATTTGAAGTTTCAGTTAGGCATTTCTTTGCAGCTTTTTCAGGCGAATCGTTTGCTGTTGAACTACTCTACGACGGCGAGGTCATCGTTCGCATTGACGTCGAGAACCCATCTATGGCTGATGAGTACATTCCGTTTGTTGTTGTACCAAGCAAGGGTATATACAAAATTGTGAACGAATTTAGAACCGACAGTGGAAAGAAATAAAAATAAACGCTGCCGTGTTTCATTAATTAAAACAGTGCGCGACAGTCTCTTAGTCCCAAACTTTTAATAATATACAGGAGATGCTGCAAATTTCTGTGCATTGATGACCTGCGTCAGGAAACTAATATCTGCATGGTCATGCAACTACTCGGGCTGCATGTGCAATTTTAGTGAAAAGAAAACGACCCTATCCGTACATAATCTTCAAGAGTGCTGTGGCACGAAGCAGTTGCGTTTTTTCTCCAACCCAGCAAGGGCACGTACAGAATTGCAAACAAATTCATAGATAATCAGTGTTTGTGGGAAGAAAATGAAACGCTTTGGTGGTAGATGGAATAAAACATGCAGGAGTAGAGCGCATGCACCGGCGAAGAGTTTCGATATCGAGCTAGATTCGTCGTCGAACGCGTTTCCCAAGGCGAATTGCAATAAAGAAACGCCTGCGCGACAAAGAGAGGAGTTGAGGTCTCGGAGACACCGTGAGGATGAAAAGTAGACATTAGATCATTCACAGCGTTGCATATGTTCTCACTAAAATATTTGGGATTTTTGCAAGCCCATACGTTGGTCGAGTCTTTGTAAACTAAACGCTGTCCTGTCACCGTTTAATTAGAAGGACGCCTGCGGCTTTGGAGCAAAACACGGCGACGTCGCGCGCGGTGTAGGTCGCTATAGCCACGCGAATACATCCGTGCACGCATGCATGGTCATTCACTAGCTGATGACGCTACTGCAACTGCGGCACATTTCTACTAATAATAAAACAGAATATTTACGGATAGATCGTGACGGCATATCATTGAAGCGTTTATTCGTTCAAATACGCAGCCAATTCGAACAAATGAAACAGAGGCGTGTCTGCAGTGTTTTTTCTGCATACTTTGAAACGAAGGCCACGACTGGGCTTCAACGTTTGACTGTACTCATACGTTATAGAATTTGTGCTGACGTATGTAATTCCAGATGTAGAATTAGGATGAATTTCAAGGCGAACGTTCCAGTTACCAGAGGACTGCGGTGCTTGGACGTCGCTACTAGTTTCGTCGCGTAGACATTGGCTCGCTGAATTAGTGCCGGCATAAGCTCTGGCATTATTTGGATCTCGGTAGTGAAAACCGACGCAGTAAGTGCCGTCGCAAATTTGAACAAGGCCGGTATCTTTGCCGACCGGTAGCGTGAAGAAAAATCCTAGCTGAATTGAGTAGAGCTTATCGTCATCTAGAACTCCAGCTTCAAACAATCCAACCTTAATTTGATGGAGTAAACATGTATCAAAATACTATTGCATATACTCAGGTGCGGAAGCTAACTTACTTCAAACAACAGACCTCGCTCCGTTGATCCAGTGCTAAATTCAATTGTTTGGGAGGACACCGAAGATGGTGTCTCCGTAAGAGTGGCGTGACTTTGCAGCCAAAGAGGAGACATGTAATGGTACAGCAGTAGTGCATCACTTGAAAATGCCTAGGGCGTGTCGGAAAAACGCGTACTATATATGGGAGTGCATGGTTGCATTCATCGAGTATTTACCGGGCTTGGTGGTGATGACGTTGGCGCGGGGGAAGCTTCCGCCTGCCCAAAGAAACGACGGGTGGAACGAAGTTATACAAAACCCAGGCGCGTGATCCTAACTTACCGTTTCTCTGGCTGCTTCTTTCTGGAGTTGAATGTAGTCGTCAAATGGAAGGCAGACGGTGGGACCCGATGAGGGCACAACTAGAAGTTGAGCGGAAGTACTGTTGCCACCTGCGCACTCATCTGACGCCGACCCTGGGAGCCAGGAACTCGAAACAATGACCATTAGCAATAGAGAAGTAGAACTCATAGCCCAAAATTCTTGCGAGAAACAGTGAAGAAGGCGAAGCGACGAGATGCGATTAGGAAATGATACAGCACTCGAACCCGTATATATCCCGTTCCCTCTCTTTTTTATACAGTAACCTCATGTCATTCTCATACGTCAGTCGCTGACTCAGCAATTGACTTAGGAAGTTAAGAAATAGTTCTATGTTTTGAAAATAGGCACCATTGACATTAGAAGAGGTACGAGTCATCGAGAAATACATTGCGCATAATCTTCAGCGTTTCGTACCAAAGGATTCGTTCATTAGAAGGTACTAGGGCTTTGGAAGCATACCAGAATAAATTGACGCACCGGACTAACACTATAAGGCTTGCGTTGCTCTCTTCGTCGCAAAAGAACGGCCGTTGACGAGGCGAGAAGCAGTTGCACAGCCGCTGACATATGGGTCTCAACTACGTGCACTGTACTGGACAGGCCGGGAATATGGGCCTGAGAGTGGGTAGTATTTGAAATTTCTACTAAAATCTAGGTTAGTGATGTTGGAGAGAAGCCTTTGGATGACGCGTGAGTCGTGATTGTCTCGTCAATCGGCGAGTACAGCTGAAATGGTTGTATGGAAGCGAGTATTCTTCTCCGGCGGAATTTTCGAGTGATTTTCGGTAATAGAAGTAGAATGCGTCGCGAATTAGAGCTAGTTGGATGGAATAAAAAAGGATTTGAGTGCGATCGAGGACCGCTTAGGCCGAACAAGGTGTCGCTTTGCTCCGAATCGTTAGGTGAAGTCCCAGCGTCACTTCCGTTCACTTCTGTGCGCTCCATCGCCTGCTTCGGCTTGAGGAACGTCCAGCCACTTCTCCGTTGTTCGTCTGTGATTTCCCGGATTAACAAAGACCTCCTTTCCCGCGTGGTTCTCAAAGGCTTGAGCAACATTTATGAATTCACAGTCACTAAACCGAAATCATCAACGTTGTTGCTTTACCAATACACGAAATAGCTGCTACAGTAGTTACCAAGACGAACAAAGGCTAAGAACACGACATCGCATTGAGGTGATTATTCGTTCAAATACACAGCCAACTCAAACAGATAAAACCTATCTCTGCACAATTTGAACAGACGTGAAATTAGGATGAATTTCAAGGCGAAAGTTTCAGGTACTAGAATGCGTTGAAGTGATGGCGGCGTCACTGTATGGCGATTTGTAATGCATTAGTAGCTCGATGACTCGAAACGATTGGCATTTCAAGTTTACTTTGTGCCACTCCTATATGCATAGTCGCAGCTATATATAGGTTCCCTAATTCTCTCATTGCGTACCGCGCACGACAGCCATGGGTAGCATACCATTCGCCACCGTTGCTTTCTTCTAGCTTCTCCTTCGCTCTCGAAGAAGTCAATTGCAACGCAGATGCAACAGTGATCACTACGACCAATGGAACGCCGACGGTTCCGCCTGGTTGCAATGATTCCGTCGTTTACTGCGTCTTTCGTCCAAACAGCACGGCCCAAGGCTTGGATACTTGGTATATGGCACGCACGCAGAAGTAACGACTTCGTGCGCGTAAATCAGCCGCTCTTCGAAGGGAAATCGACGCGGATCAAGAGGGATTCTGTGTCAACAGAAACGCGTGGAAAGAAAGGAGAGGAAGCTTGTACTCCCAGTCTTCTGTGTACGCCTAAGCCAATTAATTTATCGTGCTTTCCTCACTTTGAGTTGAGTCTAGAAATGCCCTTTCGTGCCCTTTGAGCATCGAAGCTTTGGCTCTAATCCAATCCGTGACAGAAACGTACACTAAACTGATACGCCGTAGCAACGAAAATGCTCAATGTTCTGCTTAGAAATGTCGTCCGTAGCGGCTGCAATGTCACCGTCGCAGAAAGCCGCCCTTCCTCGGCCCGAATCCTGTAAGTCAGGCGTGCACGAACGCTGATCACAAACAGCCCCATGCAAACCATTGCGATAAACATTTAGCAGAGTCACTAAACGCTAGCAAGCCAAGGCTCGTTCACGAATCTCGCACAACGTAGGCTATGCACGTAGAAGGTTGCGGTTCCAATTGCATGGGCGTCGAAGCCAAAGCGATGCATGGGCATGCGCTTATTGCATGACATCAGCAAATTGGAGTTCTAAGGGTCACCCGCCCACGTAATAATATACTGTATAATGCATGTGCTGTATATACTTGGCAGGTTTCAGCGTCCCACGGCTTTTCGTACAATATCTTCCGAAAGCGACGAGCAAAGGTAAAACCGATTCGCCACACTAGTGCATATATAGGAAATGCTAATTCGGCTTTTAGCTGTGAGGACATCACGGCGAATCGATTCAATAGCGAAGAGTCGTGTCTGACGTCGTTATCAGCCTTCTTTCTGAACGCGAGCTCAAATGTAGTAAAAATCGAAGAAATCGATTGCGATGCAGCTCAGAACGTCATTGGGTTCCGTCTTCGACGACACGACGAAAGTTAGCAATACTTATATGTGGGGTGACCGCGCTGCAGTCTAACTATTGCTTGCAATTCTTGTGGTACGCGTAGGTCCTAAAGGAACGCTTGGGCATCCTCTTTGCGGAGGAACAGAGTGGGAAATCTTTATCGCAAGAGCGCAGCGCTTTGACGACCTCAGCCCTACGGTTTCAACACCCGCCAAAGACTGCGAGGCGTTCTACAATAGTCAGCGAAGATGCAACCTCGCAGGCGGCGGTGTCTTGAAAGTTGTAGATGGATCGACAGCTCGCATAACAAGTAATCATACCCGCGTTTGTCCTCTATACCCGTAAACTACGTATATATTATAAGCCCGAGGACTAGTTACTACACAAAGCAGGGGTGGGCTTTTGGATAAGTAGTTTTACAAATTGAATATATGTGTATCTGGTATTATAAGTCCACCCGTGGTTAATTCCTGATTCTCGCTCTATGCAATACAGTGCACGGTAGCTATATATTCTTTTACCAACTAAGGTAATCTAAGTGGGCTTATTTATACAACAACCAAAGAACAAGGTTCCAATAACTTTGGCTTGGGGTAGGCTTATAATATACGTAGTTTACGGGTATGGGCAATTTTTGCTGATCACACATGTAGTAAATTTTTTCCCGAAGTTACCGATGCAGAGCAAGAATTGGGTGAATTCGAAGTTATGATTTCGCCCACCTCGTCAGATTCTTTTAATGGCGAATCGTTTACAGCTGAGCTTCTCTATGACGGCGAGGTCATTTTGAGCATCGACGTCCAGAACGCAGTTATAAGCGCGACTAATGGCACTAACGCTGTGTACGTTCCGTTTGTTGTAGTGCCCAGCAAGGGTATATACAAAATTGTGAACAGTTTTATCTTGACGCCTGCCTAATCAGTGTGTGCATGTGCATGTGCATGAGCAAAATAAACGGTGCGGTGTTACATAGGTATAGTCGTTGCTTTAGATGTTTACGAGTAAATGTCGATGCATTGGTGACCCCTGCATGCTACATTGAATTAAATTGTTTTTTCATTCAAATGCAAAAGCCAGCTCAAACAGATGAAATTGAAATGTTTCAGCCGTGCCCTCTCCGCACACTTTGAAGTAAAGACCTAGACTCGGCTTCAATTTTCGACCGTACTCATATGTCTGTGAAATTGTGCTAACGTACGTAATTCCTGACGTAGAATTCGGACTAATTTCAAGGCGAATGTTCTAGTTATTAGTAGATTGTGGTGGAGAGACTGCGCTGCCCTTATATTCGGCTCCACATTTGCTAACAGAATCGTTACAGCCTCGCGCCAGCAGGCCAGTATAGGCAAAACCAACGCAGTAAATGCCGTCGCAGATTTGAAGGTGCGCATCAATGTCGCCACTCGGGTATGTTAAAAAGAGGCCAATCTGAATAGAGTAGGAGTTATCGTCATCTAGAATTCCAGCTGGTATCAAATTGACCTTTGACACAGTAGCGTAGTTGTGGTAAATAGCTACTTACTTTAAACAATACACCTAGATACGTTGATCCACTACCAAATTCGATAGTTTGTGCGGACACCGAAGATGGTGCCTCTGTAAAATTCGCGTGAGTTTGAAGCCAAAGAGGAGACATGTAGCGATAGAGTGGTAGCGCAAAACGCTCTATTCCGACGTCGTGTGGAGAACGCCGTTATATATTCAGTAAATCTCACCTGGGCTGATGACGCGGCAGATGTTGAAGGGGAAGCGCCCGTCTGAATTAATCGACAGTACCGTCTTTCATGCAGTCGCATCAAGCGACGATGATAACTCACCGATTCTCTGTTGCTGGCTGCGCCTTTTTGACTTTGAATGTAGTCATCAAGTGGAAGACACACAGTGGGCCCCGATGACGGCACAACTAGAAGTTGAGCGGAAATACTGTTGCCACCTGCGCACTCATCTGACGCCGACCCTGGCTGGCACTCGAAACAATGACCATTAGCAATAGAGAAGTAGAACTCATAGCCCAAAATTCTTGGGAGAAACGGTGTCTTATATCTATGGTCCGACCACGGATTCTAGAATCCGTGGTCCGACCAGCACGGCCCAAGGCTTGGATACTTGGTATGGCACGCATGAAGAGGCAAACGACTGCGCCTCAGCCGCTCTTTGAAAGGGAAATCGACGCGGATCAAGTGGGCTACTGTGTCAACAGAGACGCGTGGAAAGAAAGAGGAGGAAGCTTGTA
The DNA here is from genome assembly GCF_947507565.1 of Oscarella lobularis. Taxonomy (NCBI): domain Eukaryota; kingdom Metazoa; phylum Porifera; class Homoscleromorpha; order Homosclerophorida; family Oscarellidae; genus Oscarella; species Oscarella lobularis. The sequence continues at coordinate 3,300,978 of NC_089175.1, forward strand.
TCATCAATCTTATCTGTAAGCCAATTTATCGTGATTTTCTCACATTAGTTGAGCTGATTCTAGGAATGCCCTTTCGTGCCCTTAATTTGAGCATCGAGACTTTGGCTCTAATCCAATCTCTAACAGAAACGTAAACTAAAGTGATGCCGTAGCAACGAAAACGCGCGATGTTCTGCTTAGAAATGTCGTCCATAGCGGCTGCGATGTCACCGTCGCAGAAAGCCGCCCTTCCTCGGCCCGAATCCTGTGAGTCAGCCGTGCGCGTATACGCGTGAATTAATACTGATCCACAAACAGCCCCAAACCATCGCGATAAACATTTAGCAGCGCAACTATGAAGGCTCGTAAGCCAAGACTAGCTCGCACACATCTTATAGGTTCCATGCACGTAGAAGGTTGCTGCTCCAATTGCTTGCATATTCGAGTTCGGGGCTACACCCACCCACCCAGTATAATATTATTATACTTCGCAGGTTTCAGCATCCTACGGCTTTTCGTACAATATCTGCCGAAAGCGACGAGCAAAGGTAAGACCGACGCTCAGATCGCTGCACAGTTAATTTCACGGCTAATCGCGCCTGCATGATTGATCACGCGCTAGCTGCATGTACCGTACGGAAATTATACGAGACTATAGCTGTTTGGCTTTTAGTTGTGAAGACATCCCGACGCGAGAAGCGAAGAGTTGTGTCTGACAACATTGACGGCCCTCTTCCTAAACGCGAGCTCAAATATAGTACAGTGCTTTTCTTCTTTTTCTCCGTCGCTTTTGAAGGAGTCTATTGCAACGCAGATGCGATAGTGATCACCACGACCAATGGAACGACGACGTTTCCGTCCGGCTGCAATGACGTCGTCGTTTACTGCGTCTTTCGGCCAAACGGCACGACCCAAGGCTTAGATACTTGGTAGTAAGACACGCGAAAGAAAACGAGCGCGTAATTTAGCCGCTTTTTGAAGGGAAATCGACGCGGATCAAGAGGGCTACTGTGTCAACAGAAACGCGTGGAAAGAAACGGGAGAAAGCTTGTTCTCCCAGTCCTATCTGTACGCCTATAAGCCGCGATTATCGCGCGCTTTTCTCACGTTTAGTTTGATTCTAGCAATGACCTTTCGTGCCCCTTGAGCAGCGAGACTTTGGCTCTAGTCCAATCTCTAACAGAAACGTAAGGCTCCATCTGTTTATATATAATGCCACGGCAACAGGAACGCGCGGGCTTTCGTTTTCTTAGAAATCTCGTTCCGAACCGCTGCAATGTCACAGAAAGCCGCCCTTCCTCGGCCCAATTCCTGTAAGTCAGGCGGACGTGCATGCAAATGAATATCACAACAAACCATTGCGGCGAAAATTTCGAAGCGCAACTAAACTCTAGCAAGCCAATTAAGGCTCGTTCATGCACAAATCCCGCACAACTTAGAGGCTACACGTAGAAGGTCGAGGTTCCAGTTGCAGGCACGCCGCGCGAAGCTATGTGCGCCTTTTTGCATGAAACAATAGGCATTTTTAGAATTTGATTAAGACTGATACCGTATACTTCAAAGGTTTCAGAATCCTCCGGCTTTGCGCACGATACTTGCCAAAAGCGACGAGCAAAGGTAAGACCTCATTAGTGGATAACTGACTGTAATCGCGAGCATGTCAGTACTTACGGGACTGTTTGGCTATATAGTAGTTGTGCGAACTTTACGACGAATCAAACCAACGATGAAGAGTCGTGTCTGACGGTTGTTACGGCCCTTTTTCTAAATGAAAACTCAAATGCTGTACAAATCGAAGAAGTCCATTGCGATGCAGCTCAGGACGTTATTGGGTTCCGTCTTCAAATATCCGCCGAAAGTTAGTTAGAAATACTTACTATACAGTATGGTAGGGTAGCAGCTATCGCCTAATATTCTTGTGATACGCATATAGGCCCTAAGGGAACGCCTGGCCATCCTCTGTGTGGAGGAACCGAATGGGAAATCTCTGTCGTACAGCCTTCGACCATCATTCCTAGGGTTTCAGCACCCGCCGGTGGCTGCGAGGTGTGCGACAATTTTCTGGTGTGCAACAACCTTCCGACAGCATGCAACCTCACAGACGGTGGGCTCATGAAAGTTGTAGACGGATCAAGCCATCGCATAACAAGTAATCATATCCTTTGGACCTCTATATGCAATCTTTGCTGATTATTAAATTTACTTTCCAAGTCAGCGAAGCAGAGCAAAACTTGGGCGAATTCACAGTCCAGCTTTCGACCAATTCGGGAGTTTTTTCAGATGAATCGTTTCGTGTCGAGCTTCTCTATGACAGTGAGGTCATTTTGCGCATTGATGTCGAGAACGCTGATACGGCCGGTTCGCCATCTCTCTTCGTGCCGTTCGTTATAGAACCCAGCAAGGGTACATACAAAATTGCGAACACATTCTAGCTATATAGTGTGGTTGGCAAAATAAATGTTGCGGTGTCATTTGTCGTACGATTAAACATCTCTAAATCGATGACCCGCGCAATTAAAACATCTGGTAGCTCAGTTGCTCGTTATTAATTAACTTAGGTTAATTGCTAGAATTGGACAATGGCGCTTTGCAACTTTAGTGAAAAAGAGAGGCACCTCTAATTCTAAAACCACGCAATTAGGGCAGTAGTGGTGCACGCGATAGCAATTGCTTCTCTCATTGGTCTAATTAGGAGTCATTTTATATATGGCCTTCCATGCACACTCCTGAATAATAAAGTTTACGCCCTGGCCCTCTGTTTTCGCACCCGGTTAGGTGCTGTCGCGGGCGAGAAGCAGCCCTAAATGGGGAAATGAGCAGGAGAGTACGTATGTACGGGTGTTCAGCTAAGAAACTATGGTCTAAGTCGGTATTTGGATTTTTCGATCAGGATCTCCTTGTCCAATGTAAAGAGCCGCTCAGGTCTACCAACTAGCGCAAAGGAAGCGTCTCCTCAGGTGTCGGAAGATCTTCCCGAGTAGATAGGACCGTTTTCTAGCCGAATAAGCGCGATAGAGCGAAGACGAGTAATAAAAAATGCAGAATAAGTGGCTTTGTGACTTTAGCTGACGATTCGGAGCCAAAGCGACGGCGGCGACGTCCGTTTCACCTCGATAAACGCTCGACGACTTCTCTGCCATGTGTCCGCAATCTCCCGGATAAACATCCCCCACAAAAAATTTCTTATTACAGTAGCTATATCTTTACGTCACCTCTCCCACAGTAGAACGAACATACGTAAACACTTACCGTCTCACTTTTTCACACAGGCTACTTGTAGAATTCCAGTTCCTGCTGATCTTTATTGACGACTTTCTTGTAGGCCTTTTCAAAGTCTTTTGCGAGGATGATATATCGGTTTTCCCTCACAGCATGCATGCCAGCCTAAAGAGAAAATATCAAAAAATAAGCCGGCCGTCAAATGAGACTCGCCTCTTGGCAAATTGCGTTGATATCGGCCCCCAGATATTTTATCAGGACGTGTACGTCTAAATATTGAAAATATATTTTTATTTGGATTTTAGTTAATTAATAATTTAAATTTTTTACAGTCTTCTAGATCGACTTCGTCGGATAGATTCATCTTGCCCGTCACCGTGGAGAAAATAAGACGTTTTTGACGTCGATCTGGCATGGGAAATTCTATTTTTCGATCCAAATGTTCGAGACGTAGAAAAGCCGGATCAAGAGCATCAGTCTTATTAGTAGCCATAATAACCTAGAAAAAAAGTGATATTGACGTTATGAGGGAATGATATTGATTTTACCTTGACGTTTTGATTTTGATCAAATTCGTCCATCTAATTCAATAGCTCGAGAATTCGCTGTACTTCTCTATCAGCTACAGAACAGAAAGCAAATAAATCAATAAACAACCAAATCAAAAACATCCCTCTGCTTATTGAATTTATACATGTCTATCAAGTGACCTATTTTACGTTCAAAAGGCGAGGTCTCGCGTCCCCAGTACCAAGTATTGGAAACCAATGTCTATATTATGATATAACTGCTTCATTTCGCGACTTCGAAGCGGTTTGTGTAGGGTAAGATGGATCGCTTACGGAAGAATAAGTGCGATAGAGCGCACCGGTTGAAAGGTGGCCTAGCGGAGTTTTGCCTTATGACTTTTCGACTAGCTTCGAGATCGATCTCTTGCGCGTTCGATCGTCGCTGAAGAGAATTGCGATGAGGAGAGTTGACGCCCGCCTGCGTGACAAAGAAAAGGAGTTGAGGTCCAGGAGACACCGTGAGGATGACGAGTAGACATTCGACTACTGGAATAGGCGGTGGAGGAACGGTGAGACCGATCTGCGTTCGTCGTAGGCAACGACAAACATTTCCTACTTCTGTCGACATACGGGGATTAGATGAAAAAAGTTCAGGTCTTCGTTGTACCTTCCACGCCTCGTACGTCGATCCCTAGCCCAATTTTTTGATTTCTATCGCTTAATTAGACATTAGATTACTGGAATAGCTCGTAGAAAAACGATGAAAGCGATTCATATGGCTGAACGGAGGAAATATACTTGTCATACCGCGTTTTTGAGCACCAGCTTGTATAGCTACACTCTAGCTATACACGTACCGTTATTTCTTGCATTCATTTCAGTACTCGAACGTCGTAAATCAGCACAAAAATTTTAGAACCAGATTATTAGTCATACTGAAAGACATTAGAAAGTCTCAATAAAAGATAAAGAACTAGAACGTATCACGACGAAGAGAAGTAAAAGTTAAGTGCATGGACATCACAAAAAACGACCGAAACAATTAGAGACAAAGTTGGACAATCAAGTTTCATGATTTTGCTAGCATTTTGTTTTAGTCACGTTTTACTTCAGAAGCCTGATGGTTTTCCTGAAAGCCGTTTGTCACAGACTGCCACAAGTTTGCCACTTGATTCGCGGGCAACAGCATGAACTGCTGTTGGCTTAGTTGCTTCTCCTAACATTCCCCGAATGCAGTCGTGACCATGTTCAACGGAAAGGCTTTCCTCGATGGCTTTGGAAAAGCCTTCTTCTAAGTACACTTTATTTGGTACCAGCTGATTGTGAAGCCTGGGGTCATTCACAGCGTCGCATATGTTCGTGTCAAAAATCAAATGGCGTACAAGAGATAAAGCTACACCAGAAATAATTCTTGACCCACCAGCGCCGCCTATAGCGAGTTTTGCGTTTCCGTCTTGGTCAACTAGTATTGAAGGACACATTGACGACATTGGTCGCTTGCCTCCTTCAATAAAATTTTTTGGACTTTGTGGAAGTCCATACGTTTTTCCAGATTCTCCAAAACTAAACGCTGTCATGTCACCGTTTAGAAGGACGCCTGTTGACTTACTCAAAATTTTACTTCCAAAATTTATTCCAATTGATGTAGTCATTGATACAGAGTTGCCATCTTGATCAAAAACAGCAATATGTGTTGTTGCTGCAGAATCATAGCTGTCTGCTGAACTGTAATCAGCCTGGACGGTCAAGAAGTCGGTATAGTACTTTCTCATAGTCCGTACTCGGCTTTTTATTTTTGTTCTTACCAAATTGGCTGTTCTTTTTTGACCGATGTATTCCGCCATGTAGGACACGGAACTATGGTCCTCTTTAGGTAGATTATCTTTAGCAGGATCGCCGAGAACATTTCTTCCTGCATAGCCAAACTTCAAACTTTCTATAAAGCGGTGAAATGATGTAGATTTTGCTTTGTCTGATGACGTCATTCCAAATCCTTCCAAAATATTATTTATAAGCTGTTGAATTATTCCACTGGCTGGCAGCGGTACCCCGTAGAGAGTGTTTCCTTGAATGTCTCCTATTGTGACATCTTTTCTCTGAATTTCGTAGTCGTAAAAATCCGAAGTAGTGAGAACTTTGTTGGAACCCAAATCATCTACCAACGTCGTCGCTAAAGCAGAGTAGAAGTGGTTAGACCCATGCTCGGCAACTCCTCGTAGCGTTTTCGCCAACTGAGGTCTTATAATTTCTGTTCCCTCTTGGAGCAAAATTCCGCCTGGCTTTACTAATTCTATGAGAGGTGAAAATTCTTCTACGTCGTTGTCAAGATAACTAAAATCTCCGTCCTTCGGGTCACCCACAGATAAAATTTGTATGGCAGATTCTAAGTCTTTGCTAACGCGAAATCCGTTTTCTGCGAGACTAATGGCTGGTTCAAATAGCTTTTTCCAAGTAACATGACCAGATCCGAAATTTTTCCACATGTACTCTAATGCTCTCAGTTCCCCTGGCACGGCAACAAACTTCCCTGGATATGCAGACATTTTTATATCGTTAAGCATTGATTCAGTGGCGTGTGACGACGCCTGACATCGAAAGTCAACAGCAGTAGAAGATTTTGAAGATTTGTTGTACACAACTAAGTACCCTCCTCCCCCAATTCCCGACGATTGAAACTCGACTACTCCTAAACACAATTCTGTAGCGATTGCAGCATCAATAGCGTTTCCATCGTCATTTTCCATAACACTGCTTCCGATATCAGAACAGGTTTTTGAAGAAGAAGCAACGGCAGCTTTAGAGTAAGTAGCACATTCAGGACCGGGTGAGTCATATTGAGGTGGATCATATTGAGGAGAGTCTTCCTCCAAAAGGTCTTTTTTTGAAACAACAGCTGGTACCAATAAAACCGCAACAAAGGTAAAACCAAATATAGCGATGATGAACACTTTTCCTTGCAACCACCAGCCACAATCACACTTGAATTTATCTGAGCCGCCGCTTTCGCCGCTTCCACCGCTTCCGCCGCATCCGCCGCATAAGCATGCACATTTGCTAAAACCACTCTTAGCAGAAACTATCCAAAACGCAAACAGTAGGAAGGCTGCCCACAAACTTAGGATAACGGCGTAACGAACAGGCCCATCGTAGTCATTCAACTTTGGCAAAATTCGCGCGTCGATGACGACAATTCCGATCCACGAAAGAGCAAGGAAAATGTTCCAAAAAACAGAATATTTCGTACATCTCATAGCAAAACACTGTAACTAAGAAAGTGCGCTATATGCAAATGAACGCACGTGAGCTAAAAACGAGTAAAACATTTTTACTGATTGGTATAATCTCTAACCCAGAGACACTGTAACCAATCATCGCCAAGCGCCAAGGCTTGATTGGCTGCTGCCGATTAAGTATCAGTGAAATCGCTGCGAATGGCATTTTAAGTATCTTGAAAGTTGAATCAATTATGAGAGAGACTGGGACAAACGGTTGTCAATCGTCGGGCATGAAAACAGATCATCTCAAGTAAAGTTAGATCGTAATGTCAACGACGAAATCGCCAGCGTTTAGTTCGAGCCTCTAATATTAGTTACCATCAAAAAGTCTGTGTACGGGTAAATTATAGGGGACACTCCTGAATAAAGTTACGCCCTGGAGGTATAAGGCTTGCCCTCCGCTTTCGCACTCGGTTGGAAAAGAACGCTTCGTGCTGTCGCAGGTAAGAAGCAGCCCTAAGTTGCGACTTATATGCCGGAAATGAGAAGTAGAGTACGTGTGTCTAAGAAACTACTTGTATGGTCTAAGTCGGTACTTTGCGATCAGAATTTCCTTGTCCAACCTAAGGTGACGCTCGGGTCTACGAATTAGTGCAAAGGGAGCGCCTCCTCAGGTGCCGGAAGATTTCTCCGAGTAGATAGGACCGTTTTCTAGCCGAATATTAATCAATAAGCGCGATAGAGCGCACACGAGTAATAGAAAAGGCAGAAGAAGTGACTTTGTGACTCCATCCGACGATTCGGAGCCAAAGCGACGGCGGCAACGCCCGTTTCACCTCGAGAAACGTTCGACGAATTCGTCGCCCACGCGCCCGCAATCTCCCGGATAATAATCCCCACAACAAAATTTCTTATTATCTTTCACAGTAGGACGAACATACGTAAACACTTATCGTGTCAACTTTTTCAAGGGGAGAAAACAGGCTACTTGTAGAATTCCAGTTCCTGCTGATCTTTATTGACGACTTTCTTGTAGGCCTTTTCAAAGTCTTTTGCGAGGATGATATATCGGTTTTACCTCACAGCATGCATGCCAGCCTAAAGAGAATATATCAAAAAATAAGCCGACTGTCAAATGATACTCGCCTCTTGACAAATAGCATTGATATCGGCCCCAGATATTTTATCAGGACGTGCTACATCTAAATATTGAAAAATCAATATTATTTGGATTCTAATTGATAAATTTTTTACAGTCTTCTAGATCGACTTCGTCGGATAGATTCATTCTGCCCGTCACCGAGGAGAAAATGAGACGTTTTTGACGTCGATCTGGCATGGAAAATTCTATTTTTCGATCGATCCAAACGTTCGAGACGTAGAAAAGCCGGATCAAGAGCATCAGTCCTATTAGTAGTAACCTAGAAAAAAAGTGATATTGACGTTATGAGGGAATGATTGATTTTACTTTGACGTTTTGATTTTGATAAAATTCGTTCATCTAATTCAATAGCTCGAGAATTCACTGTACTTCTCTATCAGCTACAGAACAGAAAGCAAATAAATCAATAAACAACTATGTACCAAATCAAAAACATCCCTCTGCTTATTGAATTTATACATGTCTATCAAGTGACCTATTTTACGTTCAAAAGGCGAGATCTCGCGTCCCCAGTACCAAGTATTAGAAACCAATGTCTATATTATGATATAACTGCTTCATTTCGCGACTTGGAAGTGGTTTGTGTAGGGTAAGATGGATCGCTTACGGAAGAATAAGTGCGATAGAGCGCACTGGTTGAAAGGCGGCGTAGGGGAGCTTTGCCTTATGACTTTTCGACTAGCTTCGAGATCGATCTCTTGCGCGTTTAGTTCGATCGTCGCTGAAGAGAATTGCGATGAGGAGAGTTGACGCCTGCCTGCGTGACAAAGAAAAGGAGTTGAGGTCCAGGCGACACCGTGAGGATGACGAGTAGACATTAAACTACTGGAATAGGCGGTTGAGGAACGGTGAGACCGATCTGCGTTCGTCGTAGGCAACGACAAACATTTCCTACTTCTGTCCACATACGGGGTTTAGATGAAAAGACTTCAGGATTTCGTTGTACCTTCCACGCCTCGTACGTCGATCCTTAGCCCCATTTCTTGAGTTCAATCGCTTAAGTAGACATCAGAGTACTGGAGTAGCTTGTAGAAAAACGGTGAAAGCGATTCATGTGGCTGAACAGAGGAAATACTTGTCATACCGCGTTTTTGAGCGCCAGCTTGTCTAACAAGCTACTAGTCCTGACAACAGTCTAGCTATCATTCATTTCAGGTCTCGAACGTCTAGTAAATCAGCACACATATTTTAGAACCAATGCTGCTGCAGATTTTATTAGTCATACTGCACGACCCTGAAAAATGAGAAAATCGAAAAATCGAAAAATAAAAAACCATAAAGTACCATGACGAAGAGAAGTAAAAGTTAAGTGCATGGACTTCACAAAAGACGACGGAAACAAAGAAAAACGTCAAATTTTAAGTTGAGCTATCAAGTTGCATGATTTTTCTAGCATTTTGGCTTTAGTCACGTTTTACTTTAGAAGCCTGATGGTTTTCCTGAAAGCCGTTTGTCACAGACTGCAACAAGTTTGCCGCTTGATTCGCGAGCAACAGCGTGAACTGCTGTTGGCTTAGTTACTTCTCCTAGCATCCCCCGAATGCAGTCATGACCATAATAAGAAAGACTTTCCTGAATTGTTTCAGAAAAGTCTTCTTCTAAGTACACCTTATTTGGTACCAGCTGATTATGAAGTCTGGGATCATTCACAGCGTTGCATATATTCGTGTCAAAAATCAAATGGCGTACAAGAGATAAAGCTACACCAGAAATAATTCTTGACCCGCCAGCGCCGCCGATAGCAAGTTTTGCGTTTCCGTGTTGGTCAACTAGTATTGAAGGACACATTGACGACATTGGTCGTTTGCCTTCTTCAATAAAATTTTTTGGATTTTTTGCAAGCCCATACGTTGCTTGAGATCCTTGGAAACTAAACGCTGTCATGTCACCGTTTAGAAGAACGCCTGTTGACTTACTCAAAATTTTACTTCCAAAATTTATTCCAATCGATGTAGTCATTGACACAGAGTTTCCATCTTGATCGAAAACAGCAACATGTGTTGTTGCTGCGGAGTCATAGCTGTTTATTGAACTGTAATCAGCTTCAACGTCCAAAAAGTCGGTATAGTACTTTGTCAGAGTCTGTGCTCTTTTTTTTATTTTTGTTCTTAGCCAATTAGCTGTTCTTGTTTCACCAATGTATTCCTCCATGTAGGACACGGACCTTCGGTTCTCTTCAGGCAGATTATCTTTAGCAGGATCACCCAAAACATTTCTTCCCGCAAAGCCAAACTTCAAACTCTCTATAAAGCGGTGAAACGATGTAGCTCTTCTTTTGTCTGATGATGTCATTCCAAATCCTTTAATAATATTATTTATAAGCTGTTGAATTATTCCACTGGCTGGCAACGGTACCCCGTAAAGAGTGTTTCCTTGAATGTCTCCTATTGTGACGTCTTTCCTCTGAATTTGGTAGTTTTGAAAATCTGAAGAAGTGAGAACTTTTGTGAAACCCAAATCATTTACCAATGTCGGCGCTAACGTAGAGTAAAAGTGGTCAGGTCCATATTCGGCAACTTCTCGTAGCGTTTTCGCCAACTGAGTTCTTTTAATTTCTGTTCCCTCTTGGAGCAAAATTCCGCCTGGCTTTACTAATTCTGTGAGACCTGAAAACTCCTCTACGTCGTTTTCAAGATAATTGAAATGTCCGTCTTTTGGTGAGCCTGCATTTAAGATTTCTATAGCACGTTCTAAATCTTTGCTAACGCGAAATCCGTTTTCTGCAAGATTAATGGCTGGTTCAAATAGCTTTTTCCAAGTAACACGGCTCCTATTTTATCTCTGGTTACAGCATAGATGGTTACAGCTGCTTATAGTCAAACAGGGGCAGGGCGACGGCGCGCGCGCGCGAGGAATGCGATCGTGACGTACCGAGCGCCCTCCGACAGCGAGAGCGCTACAAACACAAACAAGTTGAAAAGACTCTTTTTCCTTTTTGAATGGCTGTAGGCTCGGCTCACGACGAGAAAGGTAACGACCTTCGCGCGATCGCCGCCGTCGCCGCTTGGGTCTACGCCTCTATTGTAACAGGTCGTTACAGACGCATCGTCGCTCTGTTCGTCGTCGTCTTCTTTGTTCTCACGTGCTTCGCTCAGCCGTGCCGGCATTGTTCGCCATCAGGATGCGACGAAGCATCGTGTATGGTATGTGGCTCTGTAACGAATCAATGCGATTTGGATTTCGACTGTTTGCATGGTTTCCAACAAATCGCTCGTTCCCCCAACTCCCTGCAACGCAACTGCACAGACAACTTCCTTTTCACTGACTACCACCGCCAGCACCACATCTCTTCTTCATTCCCCTCTACCGACAACGACGATGTTAGTAAAAGGACAATTTTCGTCCTTATTGTCACAGTCTCAGTCCATGATCTCACCTTCCCTCCAAGTAAGCGTTCACTTTTCAGCAGCAACATCTTCATCATCTTCTGAGCTGCTCTCTTCATCATTCTTTCTTTCTTCTTCTTCTTCGACTGTCTCTTCGTCTTTGCCTCAGTCTAGTTAAACTTCAACTTCGTCATCGTCTTGGTCATCTACTTCAATCTACTCTGAGCCGACGACTCCGAGACCGAGTACTCCAGAACCAACAACAGTAGATATTGACGAATGTCTTTCAAATCCTTGCCAAAATGGTGGAACATGCTTCGACAGAATCGACGGATTCTTCTGCCGATGTCTCTTCGGTTTCACTGGGCTTCTTTGCGAAAGCGGTAGTCCAATTAGCAAATGCGGTATACTTGCTTTTCTGTGACTTTTTCTAGACATCGACGAATGTGTATCTATGCCTTGCGAGAACGGCGGAGCTTGCATTGACGGAGTGGATGTGTATACGTGCCAGTGCCTGGACGGCTTTACCGGAGATCAATGCGAAACGAGTAACATTCTACGCTTTTGACTGTGCGCGAGTGTTTTTAATTTTACTAGATATTGGCGAATGTTTGTCTGATCCTTGCCAGCATGGCGGAACCTGCGTTGACAATATCAACGCCTTCACTTGCATTTGCACGATTGGGTACACTGGAAACGTGTGCGAGACGAGTAAGATTTAGTTTTGTAGCGCAAACGTTTAGTCATCAGGGGCGGCTTTTTGAAACTCTTTAGACGCTGACGAGTGTGCCTCTTCTCCCTGCAAGAGCGAAGGAACGTGTGTCGATGGACTTGACATGTACACGTGTGCCTGCATGGATGGCTACACCGGAAGCCAATGCGAAACAAGTAAGCAAATCTTTTCGTGAACTTTAGTGAGATTTCGAATCTATGTTTCTCTTTCTTAGATATAGACGAGTGTGCTTCCACTCCTTGCAAAAACGGGGGAACATGCGACGACGGAGTTGAAGGATACACGTGCAACTGCAGGAACGGCTACATTGGAGACAATTGCGAAACAAGTAATTTTTTCGTAGTGAGTCCTATTATCTATTCTCTTTTTGTTCTACTAGATATTGACGAGTGTGCTTCTTTTCCTTGTGGAAACGGAGGAACGTGTATCGATGGTGTTGACAGTTACACGTGCGATTGCCTGGATGGCTACACAAGCGACGGTGAATCGTGTGTCGAATCAAATGTGTGCACAAACGGATCGCACACGTCACGCGAATGCTGTTTGCATATTAACGGATCACGGGTTTGATTGTTCTTGCACGATCGGTTACAAACCTGATGGCTCCGAAACACCGGTCAATCGACCTACGTGCATTGATTGCAACGAATGCCTCGGTGAATGCCCAGAATCAATTGCCGATAAGGGTGCTTGTCACGTGAACGTCGATTGCACAAACACGCCGGGATCGTTCAATTGCACGTGCAAAGCTGGATACGTACCACAAGCTGGAAATTCCGCAGCTCGTCCAGTCTGCATCAAAACCGACGAGTGTGCCAGCATAATTTTATGACTGCATAGCGGACTTTGTGTACACGCTGCTGAAATATATTAGACGAAACCACTACAGCATAATAGAGAGTGCATAAATTAGACACTATCAGCCAGAAACTTTTGACGCTCTGCCGTATGATAACTGAGCTCCTGCTTTGTAGTTAATGATTTCTTTCGAGATTTCATTTCGTAACAGACGTGTCTTAGCCATCATCGAGCAAGGAAAATTTTGGTGACTTCGGTCGTCTAATTAGGAGTCTAACATGGCCTGGGACACTCCTAAATAAATTTACGCCTTTGGAGGCGAGCAATAGTATGAGGCTTGCCCTCTGCTTTCACACCCGGTTGGGAAAGAGAACGTTAGGTGCTGTCGCGGACAAAAGCAGCCCTAAATTGCGACTTACATGCCGGAAATGAGCAGGAGAGTACAGTGTACGTGTGTCTACGAAACTATGGTCTAAGTCGGTATTTTGGATTTTCCGACCAGGATTTCCTTGTCCAACCTAAAGTGCCGCTCGGATCTCCAATAAGCGCAAAGGGAGCGCCTCCTCAGGTGCTGGAAGATTTCTCCGAGTAGATAGGACCGTTTTCTAGCCGAATAGGCGCGATAGAGCGAACACGAGTAATAGAACATGAAGAGGAAGTGGCTTTGTGACTTTAGCCAACGATTCGGAGCCAAAGCGACGGTGGCGACGTCCGTTTCACCTCGAGAAACGCTCGACGACATCTCCGCCATGTGCCCGCAATCTCCCGGATAATAATCCCACACAAAAATTTCTTATTAGCTATATCTTCACGTCACCTCTCCCACAGTAGAACGAACATACGCAAACACTTATCGCCTCACTTTTTCGAGGGAGAAACAGGCTACTTGTAGAATTCCAGTTCCTGCTGATCTTTATTGACGACTTTCTTGTAGGCCTTTTCAAAGTCTTTTGCGAGGATGATATATCGGTTTTCCCTCACAGCATGCATGCCAGCCTAAAGAGAAAATATCAAAAATGAGCCGGCTGTCAAATGAGACTCACCTCTTGGCAAATAGCATTGATATCGGCCCCAGATATTTTATCAGGACGTGCTACGTCTAAATATTGAAAAATTAATATTATAATTAATTATTAATTTTAATTTTTTACAGTCCTCCAGATCGACTTCGTCGGATAGATTCATCCTGCCCGTCACCGTGGAGAAAATGAGACGTTTTTGACGTCGATCTGGCATGGGAAATTCTATTTTTCGATCCAAACGCCCCGGACGTAGAAGAGCGGGATCGAGAGTATCAGCCCTATTGGTAGCCATAATAACCTTAGAAAAAAGGAGCGAATGATATTGACGTTTCGGGGAATCATTGGTTTCACCTTGACGTTTTGATTTTGATCAAATCCGTCCATCTGATTCAATAGCTCAAGAAGAATTCGCTGCACTTCTCTATCAGCTACAGAAAGCAAATAAATCAATAGGCAATTATGTACAAAATCAAAACATAGCTACGACTTAAAGATTTATTAGAAAAAAGTACAAAAATTAAATTCTTTAGCAGTTGAATGACATCAAAGGACATAATGCAGTAATTATGAAGTTAATAATACAGTACTTCTTGCCTTCTAAAGAACCATTTATTAATTAAATACAGTACATGGTGACGTCAGAAACACAAATTTATATAATGATTATTTATAAATACACCCCATTGCAGCCCGCCTATACAACAATACTCTATGATCACATCACAAATACCAATTTATATAGTCATTTATTCATTTATTTATTTCACCTCCCTTCTTGAAGTACCAAGTATACTATTTTTTTCTAAACGCCTATCATTAGGGGTTCTATTCAAGACTAGTATCGACTATGCTAATAATTAATTAATTAACCACCCCCATTATCTTCTCACCTCCCGTCTGAGCGTCGAATCTCTTCGTCGCTATAGCATCGATCTCATCAATAAAGATAATCGCCGGCGCATTCTCCTTGGCCAAGCGAAAGACGTCGCGCACCATCCGCGCTCCCTCCCCAAATACTTCTGCATGAACTCGGACCCCACGACGCGAATAAAGGCGGCAGTCGTGTGATAAGCGACCGCCTTGGCGAGCATCGTCTTCCTGCATCCGGGCGGCCCGTAGAGCAGAACGCCGCGCGGCGGATCGATACCAATTTGCTTATATAAATCGAAGTGGGTGAGCGGCAATTCGACGGCTTCGCGCACTTCCTGCTTTTGGATGTCCAAACCGCCGATATCCGAGTACGTTTCCTCGGGTTTTTCCTCCGCTGTTACCATGGAGATGCTGCTGTCCGCTTCCGGCGGAAGAACGTCGACGAGAGCGTTGGAATGTTTGTGAAGAGCGACGCTCGATGAGGGTTTTAATAGTTCGCGATCGATTGTGCTGAGGATTCGGACGTAGTAGTTCGAGCCCGTCGTCGAGCCGACGATGCCGTACTTCTGATCGACGGCTTCGAGGAATTGGCCGATGACGAGGGGAACGGATTGGATTCGTTTCACCTCCTCTTCAGCGCGGACGTATTCGCGTTTCAAGTTCTTCTGTTCGTCCTGTGGGGAGAGGGGGAAGAAGATAAATCAATAATTTACCCACTAAAATATTTATTTAAAATTCGTTTGTTCGTAGGTCGTTCACAAAAATCGATAATTTAGCCATTGAATATTTTAATTTTGCCTAATTTTAAGCGACAGAGATATCCCACTAATTATTCTATCTCGTGTTTCAAAGATCTTTTGCGAGGGACAAGATAAATATATAATTTAGCCTCTAAAATTCTTTTGTTCGTCGACTCGTGTGAAGGGACAGTATTATCTGACTACTAATCAATCAAGTGAGCAATAGGAGATATTCACTAATTATTTACTCTATTACAGAACTGAGAGAACGAGAGACAGCGCTATTCTGAACCCAAGAGCTGCTCTGATTTCTGGCTAGAACTGAGGTTCTTTACACTAGAATCTTGTTCCACGAGACCACCGTTTCGAGCCCGTGAATAAACAGGAGGAATAAGAGGACTCTTCGTCGAGTAAACCGATGCATTCTCTAACTGGGGCCCCCTTCAATGCTACGGGCTCTCGACTCGAGATGTGCATAAATGCAGCATTCATTCTGCATAAATGCAGCATTCTTTCTGCATAAATGCAGCATTTATTCTGCATTAATTCACAGGGAGCTGAGCCTTTAATCTTAGGGTTCCCTCTTCCTATATTAGAAAGCTGGTCTCCTAATCTTAGGATGCCCTCTTCCTATATTAGGGAGCTGGACCACTAATCTTAGGATTCCCTCTTTCTATACATGTACAAGAGAGAAGAGTTGGCTAGTCCCTTGTAATTTCAGTGTAATTCAGAAGAGTCCCACCCGTCCCTTGCAATTTTATTGCACTGTATTGCAAGACAAAAGGGTCGACCAGTCCACGACTTATCCCCCTAACCCTAAACCCGCTTACTGAATCAACGTCAAGCCACTCCAAAATTCCTGACGACCGGCCACTCATTAACCGTCTCCTTCCTCCTTCTCCTTCCCCGTCCCCTCCTTCCTAACGGCCGCCGCTCTCTTCGCCGCCTTCTCCTCCCGAACTCTCGCCTCCTCAAACTCATCCTCCCTCGCGTCCATCAAATCGGCACGCGACTCCAAATCGACATTAAACGCATCGGTCTCGAACCACCCCCGGCGTGCGTCGTCGCCCGGGCGGCGACGGCGAATAGTATCGTCGTAGCGACGGCGACGGCGTTCGCTCGTGCTCCGCCGCGTCGTGCCACGGATTGAAAGGCGGGGAATTGTTGTAGTCGGACGCCGAGAAGGCGGCGTAGTCGCTCTCCGTCGCCGACGCGATTGCCGTGGAAGAGATCGCCGAGTTGGAAGTCGCCGCGATTGAGGCGTTCTTGGAGTTGGCGAGCGTACGATTCGTCGGAGATGTCTTCGAGCGTGCGCTCCTTTGGTTCGGCGTTCTTGTCGTCGACGACACTCGTCGACGACACTCGTCGACGTTTCGATTGGATCGTGATGACGGCTGTAGAGGAATCTGTGGAGAGGAGAAAGAATAAGTATTGAAATTCTATACAATATCGTTTATTATTTAGAGATGAAAAAAGATGTATTGGAATGTACTCGTATTCTATGGCTCTGTTTACCCAATATCGTTTATTTATTTATTTATTTATTTATTTATTCATATGAAGTCTCTTCTGATGCCACACAGGTATTGAGATTTTATAGCACTAGAAGAGAAAGCTCTCGTTCTAGTGTACGATTTTGTTTAGCTAATAGAAACTCTAAATTGATTCTTTATAGGGGAGCAAACACGACTGATAAATCATCATCAGAGGAAATGACTCCAGTTCTATCTAATTACGACTTTATCTAGTTCTTTTTAGGAGACAAACTTTAAGTCTACGTAGTAGGAGACTGTCCTGCAAGTGAACTTAACTTTGCATTGCATTTGGATACGAACAAGAGCTATTTACTTCAGTTTTGTAGTATAGAAAGCGCTGACTATCGAAAACGCCCTCTGCGTTCCCGTTTCTCGAAAGGGGGCCCTCCTGTTTAGGTGTACCTCGCCACGCGTCCGTCGTTGAGTCGCACGTCAACGCAGTGCGTCGAAACGGCCACTTGACGCACTGTTTGATCGTCGAATCCGTCGAAGGAGAGCTGGCGAATGCGAATGTCGTCTTGCTCCTTCTCGACGCTGCCTCCTCGGAGCGCGCGAAATATCTTTGCTTGAGTTACTTCCGAGCCTTCGTTCTCCTTGAGGTGAACGGCGACGAGAGAGAATCCTTTCGACATGGCGTTCGTAGAGACGGGGACCTGGCGAAACGTGTATAGCACGTGAGATGACGTCAAATGAGACCGTTGCGGCTTACGACGTCACGATAAAACTAGTAGGCGGGGCAGTTGCGAAAATCTGTGACGTCTTATCGATATCGCTCTATAACACGTGATCGCGTTTAAGTTAGTGGTCAGTGACGTCCCCAGAACGTCATCGAGATTGCGTAGGCGAGCCTAGCAACGACACGGGTATGGAGACACTTGCCCCTCAAAAGTGGGCGTTCCCAAAATTTTTTAAAAAGGAACTATCGAGGTTCGTTTATTCGACGAAAACGGCGGTGTAATTAAATTAATCGTTTCCGGTGGGCGGGAAAATTTTTTCGATGTACTGTTGCTATGCACAAAAGGCGATTTTGAAGATGACATTTGTATTATCGAGCGACTGACCTACACGCCGTAGCGTCGAAGTCATTAAGGACAAAACCCCGTTTTTTTGGCATATAGTAAGGGGTACTACTCTCTGGAAATGGAAATACCGATTAATGATATCCGATTTGACACGTGTATCAGTAACGATCGCGAGCAGTCTTGATCAGTGGTACTACTGACGCTGCTCCGAATCGGTACCGATAGACAGTGGAAAGAGTGTAGGCGTCTCTGGCTGTCCGCGTGCAATCGCTACGATTCTCGCGCGCAATCTCTCGCGTCCTACGATCACGTATCGTCGACGATCGAGGCAAATGTGGGTGCGAGTGTCTCGCACGACGGGCGCATCTCTCGCGTCGTACGATCACGTATCGTCGACGATAAAGAGAAATGTGGGTGCGAGTGTCTCGCACGACGGGAGGATCTCCGGATCGTCCGTCGCGCTGGGCTCACGCGAGTGGAGCGTGTCATCCCGCATCGAAGACGCTGGCCTCGTCGCCGATGTCTCGATGCAGGATAGTCAGAGCAAAGGCGGCAGAAAGTGTTTACGAGTTCCTGTAGGGTAAAAGAGCGCTTCTGTCGCCTCGAGTGCGCCAATTGCATCTATTCACCTCGCATACCGAGAAAACCACTCTGTAGGCACAGGTCATTCGAACTTTTATTAATCTACAAAGCTAAAAAACTATTCCTCTCCTAGCCTGCCACTAACTATCCCGCCAAGTCATTCTTCAAGCAAGCTTGCTAAACCACCAAGGATGTACTGTTTGAATTTGATCTGGCCTGTAAGATATTGAAATACAATCAAGAACTGCGTCAGAATCTTCAGAAAAAAGCCAGAATCTTCAGAAAAAAAGCCATGTGCAATAGCTTGATTGCTACGAGGAATTTCTAACTGACTTGTCTTCTGAATTTGCAGTCATTCAGTTGAAGATCAAACAGCTATTAGTAAATGTACTGCCAGAAGTTAAAGACTACCTTCTCGCTAGTCAAATAGACGTTACTAGGGAAAGTGACGCGCATAAGTAAATAGAAATCTAGGGGACCTCCTCATGCACCCCGTTGCCTCACCTTCTTTGCCATCTGACGCGTGGTCTCGAGAAGCTTCTGTTTCAGTGACGCCAGAATTGGCTCCCAAAATTCGAGTAGGAGTCGTAGAAATTCTCTTTGTCCGCCACCTACAAGCTGCTATCGCGCGCTAGAGAAAGATGGCTGACAAACAGCGGCGGCCATCGAGCGAGGCCTCTAGCGAGTCCGCCGAAGTAGAAACATGCTTGAGCTTGCACCACATCGACAAGGCGCACGTCAACCACGCGCTCTTCGAACCGAGCAAGGCGGTACGCGTCGAATCGCACGTTTCGAGCATGGAAGACTATCGTCGCCTCTACGACCAATCCATCAGCGATCCGGCGCTCTTCTGGAGCTCCATTGCAAAGCAATTTTACTGGAAAGAGCCGTGGAACGACGCGACAGTCCACTCGTACAACTTCGATCGTCGAAACGGGAAGATATTCGTCGAATGGTTCAAAGGCGGCAAAACGAATGTCTGCTACAACGTACTCGATCATCAGATCAAAGCAAAGAGTAATTGGTCAGTAGAGAGTACACATACACATAATTAGGCCGGAGATAATATTATATAACCTGAAAAGATATAATAGAATCTACAATTTTCAATTAAGATTTTTCTTACTAGGGTTGGCAATGATCCAGCCCACAGTCGCTCCATCACTTTCATAAGGAGTGAAGGTTCACCTTCATAAGGAATGAAGGTTTAACCTTCATAAGGAATGAAGGTTTAACCTTCATAGAGTCGATATCGAGTCGATATCGAGTCGATATCACCGCGCTCGGCGCGTCCAACTACAAAACCGCGTCTCGCATACTCGCCTACGTCGAACAGCAGCGCGACGCGCGTCTCTTCACCCGCGCAATCGCCCCGCCGACATTCAACGACCTCTCCCCCCTCCACATGCTCGCAATGCCGGGCATCGGTCGCTCGCCGCTCGCCCAGCACGTCATGCTCGTCGCGCGCCTACCCAAACTCTACACCGCTTCCCAGCTCCTCCGTCTATTCCAAGTCCGCTATCCGTCCGCCTATCGCGCCGTCCCATTCAAACGTCTCACCGAAGACGAAGCCGGCGATCTCGATTGCGACGTACTCGAGTCCGTCGACTCGGCGACGACGTCGACGGCGTCGCGTCGCGCCAGGACCAGCGCAAAGCGGAGGAAGACGAAAAGAGGAAGCGAAAGGAAGAGTCGTCGGTTCGCGGGCGACGTCGACTTCGCCTTCGACGCGGATCGTCGTCGACGGACGTGCGCATGGACGGACTCGTTTTCTTTAGCGATGTCGACGAGTTGCGACACGGGATGATCGACATGCAGCATTTTTCGATTTTCGCCGACATGCCGCACAATCCCGGGAATTCGTTCACTTCCGTGCAACATTTGCTTCGTATTAGTTGCCTTGGCGACGATTTTGTTAACGGCGAAAAAGGCTACGGGATCGATTACGATTACGATAGTGATGATGATGATGAGGATGGGGACGTCGACGAAGCGGCGGCGAATGAGGAGAACGAGGGACGGCCGGCTGGCGGGAGTGACGACGTCATAGCGGCGGTCGCGACGTCGCGTCGAAACAAGCTTTTGAAACAGGTTAAAGAGGAGAGGCTTCGATGCGAATTAATGGCTAAATTGCTCAGTTTTGACGAGGTAAAATAATATCTTATTAAATTATTCGTCGACGGGTTTTTTTTCCTTGCTCTTAGATATCGTCTTGGACTGATTCGTCTGGCGACACGGCGCTCTCCTGGCTCATCCACAGGCGTCGTCTTCTGGCAACCGTCACGCGCTCGCGCGAGAAACTCGTCGCCGAACTCGAGCGGACAGCGCGCAGTCAAACGACGACAATAGCGCAGAAAACAGAGTCTGGACTCGACGATGAGGGTCCGATAGTCGTAGACGATGCGCCTGAGGAAAAAGACAAAGAAACCGAAGTAGCCATGCCATCAGACTTTACGTTTTGACGGCGTAGGCGCGTCTCCCTTTTCCACTGGGGCCCCTTCCGTTGCACTGAACCCCTTCGCTATGGCCCTAAAACTATCCCATGACTTTACCGGAGCGACGGACTTAGAACCGTTGCCCGTAGCAACCGAATTTCAAATGGTCGCCTCGTGGCCAATGGTCGCGACGACGTTACGCGGTTACCTAGACGAACCCGGAAGTGACCAGGAAGAAACGGATTCGCGTCGCGTGGACGCGTTCGTCGTCCAATTGATGACCGAACCGAACGAGAAACTCGTGAACGAACTCATGACGACGATCGTACGCGACGATCTCGCGACGACAGCGACGATCGCAGCGTCATTGAACGCTTAGACCAGTCCGAAGCGTTCCGCGTGGGTCGCGCGTTCGTACGCGCGCTCGCGCGCTACATAGCGCTGATCGAAGGCAACTACGATCCCGCCGACGTTCCCCCGAGTCTCGGGCCCTCTCTCGCCGATCGCGCGCTCAAACGATGTCGCGTCGTCATGGCGACGTTCGGTTTTCTCGCCGTCTCCGAGCTCGCCGAGTCGGCGGAATCGATTCTGCTTCCCGTTCGACTCGGCGTCGCCAAGCCGCAGACGATCGCCGCGCTTCATCCGAACTCCATCACTTCGTTGACGAATACGTCGTTCGGCGCTATGCGACTCGCTGTCGAGCGCCGACGGCGCGGTCCGGGCGAGATAGACGCGCGGTTGTTTTTCACGCAACTGCGCTCCGCTGTGCGTCTCCGCGCGCCGAGCGCCGCGATTTCCCGATGCCATCTACCCGTCTCCGGACTTCGACTCTGTCATAACTTAACGCTGTACTCGTGGGACGAGAGCGATGATAGCGACGACGACGCCGATACGGCGTTGCCGGGGAGAGTCTATTGGGCCGATCCGGTGACGAACGATGACGACCAGCAGCCAATGGACGAATCGTTTTTCAGCTCGACTTCAAATTCAGACGATTCGGATGATAGTGATGATGGGGGGCGGGGAAGACGGCAGCGGCGGCGGCGACGCGGACGGGCGCAGGGGTCGCGTCGCACTCAGCGAAATTTTGAGGATTATTATAATCCGCCTGATGAGGATACGTTCACGGAGATATCGCCGCTCGATCATCCGTTTTCGTGGGCCGTCGACGCGAGGGGAATCGGAGGGATTGGTAATGAAACCGCGGTACGAAACCCAAATGCTGGAAATCCGGTAAGGGCATAGATTAAAAAATCTATAATTTATTATTTGGAATTTTTTCTCTTTTTAGTTTTCTCAGAATCCGACTCCTGCTCTCAATCCTATTCACGTGCCTTCTCTGCGCTACGGCGTCTGCTACTTGGCTCGTCTCTTCGGTCGCATGGTAAAAGAAACCATGGACGTTCTTCAAGCGACAGCCGGCGACAAACTTCCGTCTCCCTTACCACTGAGCGACTATCCGCTTGGACAAGAAAAGGAACCCTCGGAGGCAATAATATATAGGAGATAGGGGTTTCTCGCTTATTTTTCTGTCTAGGAGGGTCTAGTCAAATTGGAACTTCCCCCTGATGCAGTTGACGTTCTCTGCATTCGTGTCGTAAACGTTCTGGAGAAGAGCTGGCAATGGGTAGCGCAGATTCTAGATATTTTTGAATCGCAGCTCATTGACGGAACCAAGTTCGACGCTCACGTAAGACCTTGTATACGCTTTAGTTCGTTACCTCTGTTATTGACTCTATTGTTCCTTTAGAAATATGCCAAGATGTTGCGTGCCGATCGCGAAGAGCGTCCGCGTCGCAGCGACCCCTTTGGAAGCAGCAAAGACAAGGCTGTTCACAAGGGCGCCAAGCCGCCGGAATACCTCAATTTGCTACTCAAAACGCACACGAACGAAGGGCAGAATTGCATGCCTATCCTCGATGCAGAAAGGTAGGATACCTAATGCGTTTATTGAAAGAGTACCTGAACTTTCTGTCTAGTTATGAACATGTTGTCTATGTTCTTGATGCCCTTATGTACACCCTCAACAAATGGCATAAAACGACGGAAATCTACGCCTCAAGAAAGACGTCAGCCGACGCAGATAAACGCGAAAGCGACGCTTCCCTACCTCGCTTCATCGGCCACTCGGACTCCGCTTTCGACCGGGAGCAACTTCTCAACGAGGCGTTCTTCGACGGTCGCGTCAGCCCCGTTGCACTCGACGTTCCCATCACTGAACAGAGCCAATTCATGGGACCCTTCGCTCCACCGCAGTCAAACGTCTTCGACAGAGGAAGTCAGGTTACGTCACCAAGACAAGCCGGAATGTTAGCCGCAGCTCAAAGGTAAAAACCTAATTTTTAATTAAAAATTTCAAATTTTTAATTGAAATTTTTAATTGAAATTTTTGATTTGATTTTTCTAAGTAGAGTATTAATATAAAATCTAATTTTTAATTGAGAAATCATTTTTTAAATTTATTTTAAATTTAATTTTTCATAAGTAGACAATTGATTTTTACTCTTCTAGAAAAGAAGCTCTTCGTACTCCTGTTCCCAAGCCTTTGATGGTCCAGCGGTCCGCCGAGGCTGTCAGCTCTCGTTGGAGAACCGCGATTGATTTATTCTCCCAACTCTTTTTCGCTGACGGACCCGGTGCCGAGCGCAGTAACTTCCTATCGGTGCGTGCTGGCTTCGCCGGTAGAATGGCAAGGTAAACAAACACGAAAATTTTAAAATATATTTATTTATTAATTACTTATTTCTTTTCAGATTTCGTCGTCACGTTTCGGCTCTTCGTCACGGCTCGTCGTCGAGCTCGCGCGCCACGACGTCGACGTCGACGCCGAAGATTCTCACGTTCGAAATTCGACGCGATCACCTTCTCCAGGACACGCTCAAAGTGCTCGAGACCGACAAGCGAACGAAATACGTTGCCGTTCGCTGTCGCTTTATCGGCGAAGAGGGCAGCGGACCGGGCGTCACACGCGGCTTCTTCGCAAGCGTGGCCAACGAACTAAAGAAGAAAACCCCGGTGAGAAAGAGTGCAGTATAAGTTCAGTTCTTTCTTTATGGGTCTTGTGTTCGTTTCTTCGTAGGTACCTCCTGGCACTTCGCCTCTGTTTTTTGAGCCGGGCAAACAGCCGCAGCAGGCGGGGCTTTACTCGCCGCACCCGTTTTGGCGTGAAACGCCGAGAGACAAGGAACAAAGGGTTAGACAGTTAGAGAGAGGATTTTAATGATTTAATTAATCAATATTTCGTAGCCCAAGCGGAACAAGATTTTCTATTTCGTGGGAAAGTTTCTCGGCTACTGCCTCTGGTTTCATCATCCCATTCCCTTCATGCTGAGTCGTCACATAGCGAAATATCTCCTTGGAAGGTAATGTCTCAGACTCCTTATCATGGGCTCTAATTTTTCTTTTTAGGGATATTGCCTGGCATGACCTTGCTTTCTACAACGTCGAATTGTTTGAAGGCCTTAGGAAGATGATGGAGGACGCCGACGAGAAGAAAATGGGCAAGGAAGAGTTTCTATCGACGTACTGTCTTCACTTTGAGGTACAAACAAGAGTCAATTAATTAATTAAATCCTTCTAATTTTCCTTTTTCAGGCAACGATAGCTGGAAAATTAGTTGAACTGATTCCCAACGGATCAAAGATTCCTGTCACTCCTGATAGGGTCAAGGACTACGTTAGGTAAAATACTTTAGAGCTTCATTATGTGGTGTACATTTACGTTGAAGGCACTACGCTGTTCCAGTCATGGTTGACCGTGTCAAAGGAGAGCTGAGCAATCTCAGAGATGGACTCAAGAGCGTTATCAACTCAGAGCAACTTCAGGGTCTGACAGCTGAGGTAATATTATACAGAAAAATTATTAACGTTTTGGCTAATAATTTTTTATTTTATAGGATTTTCAGCTACTCTTGTCTGGTGGCGCGTCCAACGTGAGCATTCAACGCTTGAAGTCCGTCATAACGTTCAACAACGCGCACGGTTGCACAAACGAGACATTTGATCTATTCAAAAAGTACTAGTTATGCATGTTTTCATAAAAAAAAATCCTATATTAATATTGTCTCGTTTTTATTAGATGGTTTTGGCGCATCGTTGCCAAGTTGAATGTGACTCAGCGCCAGCAACTGCTCTACTTTGCTACCGGCAGCGCTGCGCTTCCCACGCCCGGAGACATCAGTCACGACGTATCTGCTGCCGGCCCAACAGGTGCGCGCAATTCCTTGCATCATTACTGGGGTAGACTTAATTAATTAACCTTTTTTTCAGCGATTACTATAGACGTCGTGCGCGGCGGAACGTCGTCGCTTCCCATGGCGTCGACTTGCGGTCAGCGGATGACGATACCTCTCTACGGGACGCGACGAATGTTTAGAAAAAAGTTGTTGCAAGCTATTCAGTGCCAAATCTACGGCCTTGGATGATTGGATGAGGGAATGAAATCTAGCTAAGGACCTAAGGTACGTATTTTATTACTTTCTTTCGTTTCTGGCTTCAAGACTCCAAATTTCGTTTCAACTTGCGAAGCCACCTACTTAATCATTACGTCACGCCATCCAAGTTAGACAGACAGTAAACACACATCGAGTTCAAATCAAACGACAAGACAGAAAATGTTTTTTTTTTTTAGTTGGGGAAGAACGTTCTGTCGACGACTGCGCATTCGAAATCGTAGTCGCTAGAAACGTTGAACGCTTCCTTGAACGTAGCCCCGAGCTGTCGCGAATCCCATTTGTCGGCTCGTTCGTCGTAGATCAGTAGTTGGTCATCGCCCACCAAATAGATCCTCTCGCCTTCGGGATCGCCGGCAATTCCATAATGCGACGATGTCGGAGAGGAATGCCCGACGGAGATATCATTGGTGCGCCTGTCCCAAACGAACACAGCGGAGCCAGAAAACTCGGTATCAGGTACTTCTTTAGTCTGCGTATATTTACGCATTGCTGTGTTCTTGCTCTTGCTCGCAGGACAATGCGGAGCCCTCATGACATAGATTCGTTCCCTCGCCGCCGAGCTGTAGCACCAGTTGACAGTGGCCCCGGGGACCCCACAACTCGAATGAAGAAGCATGATATTGACCCACCGATCTTCCAACGAATTATACGCCGTACAGCTGTGCAGTGTATCGTCAAACCCCAGCACGAAGATCTGATGCCCTATCGCAGACATCGTGAAGTGACTCGTGAGTCGTTGATGACAAGAAGCGACGCGCTCCCACCTTTCCCTCTCCGGTACATAGACCTCGCACATATTCGCCGCTCCTATGCCGATACTCATGCAGTAGACGAGATCGTTGCAAGCGACTATTTCGTGTCGGGCTCTCGGGCGCGATTCGACGGCTATGCTCTCCCAGGATTCCGTCTCGGCATTATATCTATGTACAGTATCTGACGTAGTACTGCACCCTGATACCTCTTCGTGACAGCCGAACGCGTAAATATCTCCGCGCGACTGCGCGATTCTCGTTCGCGCCATCGGCAATTTCAGCGACGGTAACTTACGCCACGTGTCGGAGCTAGGGTCGTATAACAGAACGTCGCTAGTCGTCGCGTTGCCGTCATTTTCCCTCGGGCTGCCGGCGACGAGCAGAACGCCGTCGCGATCGACTCGATCATCTTCGCCGAGATCGGCGAGACCGTAGGCCAATACTCTAAATTTGACCATCGACAAACGGACTAACTTCAACAGCGATTCGACGTGCACGCGACGAGCCGCTTCGTCGTTTTTCACCCACATTCGAATGACGTGCAGCAAAGGACTTTTGGAATCGACGGTTAATTTCTTGTGAACCAAAATGCGGCTGAATTGCTGGACGGGCAGCGCGAGAAACTCGTCGTCGCTAAAGAATTTTATAATGTTCTTCGCCACAACGCCTTCGGCGAGGTTACGCAGCCCTTTTTCGTCGTAGAGATCGGCGAAGACGCACAAGCTTAGGCAGTTGGCCACGTCGACGTGGTCAGTCAGCCACTCAATGACAGCTTCTAACAGTTTGTTGTACTGGAGATAGTTGGCTGCCGCGTAGATGTCCTGCACGCCTTCGTGCGTCTTGGGAATGGCGGCTCTTCCGCTGTACGAGTATTCGATTAGCGCTTTGATCGCCGATCCCGTGAGGTTCGGAAGAGCGACGTCCGTTTGCTGACTCTCTAGAAAGCCGTCCCGGTCGAACATCGATGAAAAGACGGGGCTCGCGGCGGCGAGTATGACACGGTGAGCTGGAATTCGTTCTCCGTCTCCGCTGACGATGACGACGTCGCAGAGATACTTCGACTTTAGGAACGAATCGAGATGGTTCAGCACACACCAACCGTGTATAGACCGATCGATCGGCCTGAAGTCTGTTTTGCTCCGTTTCCTTATGAATTCAGCCATATCAGTCATATAATCGAAGTCCATGACTTGCGCCTCTTTCACTGCCTCTCTCTGGAATGAATCAGCACCTGAATGTGGTAATACGTGTATGCCGCCGCGCATGACGTCACGCGTTTTGGAAAATCATATCGTTATTTATTTTGTCTCAAGCTATAAATCTGACGTCACAATGACGTAACCATGGGACGTCTCCTACTTTTTTAGTTCACGTGACTTACACGTCTAATTTTTTCGCGAAAAAACGATTAGCTCGCGTACAGCGTGCAGGCGCGCTCGCGTAGCGTTTCCCGACGGCGCGCGACATCAGATCGCAGCAGGCGAGCGTCTGCGATCCCGATGACGCTCCCTGTAATTGGTTGACGGCTAACATTCTCAATTTGGCTATTATTAGCTAATCGAATCACTCGCACATGCCAAAGGCGTCGCCACGGGACGACAGCTCGCGATCCCATTGGTCGAAAGCGATCTGGGACGATCGAACGCACAGCATTCACGCGCAGAGCTCGAAACTCTCATTCGAGCACACGACCCCGACGACGAAGGCGCTCGTCCGGACTCATTGGGCCGGACGACGTGGCGAGACGACGCCGCCACGATCGCGCGACGCGGTAAGCGGATCAATCGCCCTCGCTTTTCGACGATCGAACGATGAAATCGATGTTTTTAGGCTTCGATGCAAGAATCGAGCGCGCGGGGGTCGTCCACGAAGCCGTCGGCGCAAAACGGTAAGCGTAGCTCGTCTCTATCGACTGCCGTTCGCGATTTCTCACGATCTTTAGCTCGTTCGCGTGCTGGGAACGCCGCGAACTCGATCGATTCGTCGTACCGACGCGGAGAACGAAGACCGTCGCGCAGGCAGGCCAGGGATTTTGTAGCTCCGATTTTTTTTCTACGCGTTTTTGTTTGCATGCGTGTGTGTTTGCACGAGCGTAGGCCGGGGCCCCCAAGCGCATTCCGCCCACGCATCACGATAGATAGGCGTAGATAG